>NC_134572.1:98316508-98436508 GCF_050947875.1 Dermacentor variabilis
GTTATTTCAGAGAGAGCGCAATCGTCCTCGATGCATGCACCTTAGTGCAACTCAGTTTGCAACAAGTACGTCACTTCGTGAGCGGATGAGCTAACGCACAATGAAATGTTATTCGTGATGAGCCACTAACCTGAAAAAATAATGCACTTGTTTGAGCCTGAATGAAGTGCTGTTACTGCATTCCTGCACTTTGCGAAAGAATAACAAAAAAACTCATTTCATTTTCTATATACGCAATATCCCGACTCTGTAATTGGCCGCGTGTATTTCTGTCGACTTTGAGGCACGAGAAACATAATAGGACCAGCACCCACCTCTGTGCCTTTGTGCGTGCTTACAAGATTGGCAAGCACACACGTTGGCCGGACTGTAGTTTGTAATGCTCTTTCGAACCTTCAGAGCAGCAATAGTTTGTGCCCTCTGTCGGCCTTTGTACGTCATAGCTGAAACGCGCCTTGAATTGACATGGTATATAAGGATGTCGCAGATTATTTGGGCCACTGAGGGCTTTTTGGAGGCCAGGACGCTGGCATTCTATCCTAAATGTGTTATTTACAACCATTCGCAACAAGGTCTTGCGTGACATGCACTTGACAAATGTTGTGTACCTAAATGTAGCGAACGCGATACATTCGGAGTCGTGGCACAGCATTAGCGCTCGTTCAGATAATTAAAAAAAAAGTTATCAAAACAGGAAAAAAAACTCTGTTGTCACTGAATTTGTATAACCGTCCGTATAGAAATTGTATGCTGTAGACGAAGTTACTCGGAGCTAGAAAGCCAATGCGAACGCTTAAAGCGGACCGCCTTGCTATGCGTGCATTCACTCTGCGAAAGGTCGTCTGCTACGCTCGAGCGGTGTAGGCGGCGCCACGGTCGAGGAAGGAAGGTGAAAGAGAGTAAAAATGAGGAGGAGTGAAGGCGGAGGAGGAGAATGTCACTACTTAACGAAGTTTAAGCACAGAACACCTATGGTTTAAGGGCGTTAGCGTTTCCCAACGTTTCGTAAAGTTACTGTATATGCTACCTTTGCATATACAGTACTCTAGCGTTTCCGCAGCACTCTCTGGTAGGCGTAGCCTCTGAAATATAATTGTAAATTTTCTCACGGATAACGATGCATATGATCGCCCAAACTAAAAGTCGTTATGCGCCCGTGATGTGCCAAGACACTGGAGGTTACCGTCGAAGTCGCGGACATCGCGCAGCGTTCGTTGTGCGACTCGAAACACACTGTGTTCGTTTTGCCAGCTTTGGTTAGCGTCCTCATCGGCGGAACAAGTCGCTGGCCTCGCGGGTACGGTGGTCGCGGGCATAGAGTACTGTAGGAAACTCGATGGTCGCGGGCATAGAGTTTCCTACAAGAATTGTCGCGGGTACTGGGTATCCATGCTTGTACCCATGGAGGAAGCTTGTACTCTTGTACTCTGTGCTTGTACTCTGATAACGTGACGAGCAGCGCAAATTTGTAAAATAATATGAAATAAATTTGACTAGAAAGCTAATTAAGCTACCGCATTTACAATTAAATCATAAAAGCAGCGCCGTTCTCCACTTGACCGGCTCCCACGGTTCAAGGTTCACTGGATTCGTGGATAGCATAGTTCCGCAAAATGGCGCTGCGCACAAGCGTTATTTGAAACGCCGTGTTCGCAACTTTCAAGTTAACCACTTTGAAACTGCTTGTACTGCTGCTGTGAGCGTAACTGATCAGGCATGTTCGTCGCCAGGAGCATTGCCGCTGATCACAACGACCTAATTCATGACGTCGCCTACGACTTCTACGGCAAGCGTCTCGCCACATGCTCCAGTGACCAGACTGTGAAGGTGTGTAAAGCTTTGTGCCGGACTCATAATTTCTCTGACTTGACCGTCTTCGAATGCGTGTTGGGCTGTACGCGACTGTTGCAGTTATGAGTTCTAGTCACAGCTTAGCTCTCTTGTCTCAATACGCCTCCTCCGATGAATGTGGCGATTCTGAAGACGAGAGCGCGCCGGCCAAGTGCGACTCCCCGCGTGCTCATGACCGTCAGCCGGATGTTACAGCAGTACGTCGGCACCTCGAAAAGCCGAAACTAGAGTTGCCCGTCGAAGTGTTAGGCCTGTTTCGTGATCGCACCGATCCTTTTGCGTGGGAAGACGACAAGAGCCGGCACGATGGTAGAGTGCGCACGTTTGCTCACGAACCTGGCGCCTGGGCTTCCTATGTCTTCGTTTCTGGCGCCAAACAAAGTGAAACTCAGAGTTTGATATCACTTTTGTGTCAAGACGTGGACTTTCTGAAGCCTCAGCAGCCCAGCACGTGTCACGTCAGTCTGTCTCGCACTGTGAAGTTGCGGCACCATTGGATACAGCCCATGGTGGAATCCCTGAAGGCTGTGACAGCGCCGTATTGCAGATTTGTCATTCGCTTTGGCTCTCTCGATGTCTACACAAATGCGGAGAAAACGAGGACATTTCTGAGCCTAAAAGTGCACAAAGGTGTCGAACATCTTATAAGGATTGTAGCCGAAGTTGACAGCTGCTTGAAGGAGTACGACCTACCTATTTTCTACGAGGAACCGTCTTTCCACATGAGCATAGCGTGGTGTGATGCCAGCGAGGAAGGCCGGCTTCTGCGGTGCTTGCATGAGCTTCAGATTAGGCTTGAACAGTTTTCAATTGAGCATCCATCAGCCCTGGCCGTTGACGTTTCGTCTGTGTGGTTTCGTTCTGGAAACAAGCTGTTTGAGTTGCCGCTGCTACAACAGTGAATTGACACGCATGTTCATGAAATGTAGACAGCAAATTCTCAGTGAAGCACCTCTGGTGCTTTCTCTTTATTTTTGTCAATAAACAGAGTGCATTGCAAGAAAGAACGCCTGTCTCACTCTAGAGCTGTTGATTTTTCTTATTTTTCTATTTTGCTTAAGAGGATATCTAAAAAAAAGTTGCTGAGCTAATATTTTTATGTTAGCATGTAAATTCAAATTTCTGCAGCACTGTTATACATAATGATTTGAGTTGCAGTTAACTGGGATAGAAGCTGAAATAATATTGCAGCTTCCATAGATAACTGCAAGTAAGCTATCGTCTTGTGAATTATACTAGTGCCCAAAGCTGAAAGTGGTATAGAGAGGTCTTAATCTTGAAAGCAGGTAACTCCTGGTGTGTTGATTTTTCATTAAAGGTATGGGACCTTGGTGAAGATGGAGAGTGGCGTTGTACAGCAAACTGGAAGGTTAGTTGTTTCTTTGTGTGTTACACAAGGCATTTCTCACTGAAATGTTCGTACTAAACTGTGCAGAGTTCTTTCTAAAGCAAGATTTTAAAACGAAAAATTGTCACTTCTTACAACTATTGTGCTCTCCATGCGCAGACACACAGTGGGTCTGTGTGGAAGGTTACATGGGCACACCCAGAGTTCGGACAGGTCCTGGCGACTTGCTCTTATGATCGCATGGCCACTGTGTGGGAGGAACTAGGTGAGTTGCATCATTAGTTTCTGTAGTTGCATAATTTGTGCTCTGTGCAGACACCTGTTGGTTCGAACTGGCTATTGCATTGTACATGTACAAGTTTCAGTATTCATATTTGCTGAGTCCTGACTTCTGTGAGCTGACTGATTTTAAGAAAGTTTGCAGATTATGCTTTGACAACTGAAACTTCATAGTTAAGGTGGTGAAGATGAACCAATGCTTATAACTTGTAAAAGCAATGTTTATATGTAGAATTAAGTAATATATTATTTAATCAATGTTTACTTGCATGAAAACAACCTCACTGCTTTAGGAAAGCAGTGAGATTGTGTCTTGATTACCAAACGTTGATGGTGAGCACATTGAAGGTTAATCAGTAGTAAAAGCTACAGTTGGGGAAAGTACATGTCCACTGCTGACATGCCATTCTTGTTCCCATTATTTTATGTTATGAGGTGTTTTTATCTATAAATCGACTGACAAAACAGTCCTCCGGTGCCTATTTCTACAGTGGCTGGTAAGAGCGGTGTACTCGGTGGCAGTGGCACTGGTAGCGGGGGTGAGCGAGGTCACTCCCACTGGGTCAAGCGCACCAGCTTGGTGGACAGTCGAACATCGGTGACAGATGTCAAGTTTGCACCAAAGCAGCTGGGTCTGCAGCTGGCCACCTGTTCAGCTGATGGGATGGTGCGCGTCTATGAAGCACCCGACGTCATGAACTTGAGCCAGTGGTCCTTGCAGAGTGACATCAACTGCCGCATGCCGCTCAGCTGCATTTCCTGGAACCACTCCTTGTAAGTATCTTATCGACGTTCGAAGGCTAAGAAAGATGTTGCAGATGTATCACCCTACCTCGTGCAGGTTAAGTGTGTAGATTCGAAATGTGGCATGCTGAACACTTTTGAGAGTTTTGAGAGTTCTTTATTGTGCATAATAATAAAGTTACAAATGGGGATTATACATACATACTTTGGTAAACAATAGGAATTTTCTTCTTGCATTGTGCTCCTAGTAAAAAGTTAGTCAGAGAACTTTGAGCTGATTTTTCTGGACTCTTCTGGACATTAGAGCACACAATATGACATGGAAACTGATCTATATCAAGTGCTTACGTGAGGTGATACATAATTGTCCGACTTCTGCCACTGCATTTTCTTATCGGTCGAGCCAGGCCACACGCAGAGCCCGCCTTGAGCCCAAAACATGGGCACCATGGCAGAATGGTTCTCAAGCGCAACATCCAGAAGTGGAATGCTTGTTCAGCTGAAACCAACTTGTAGCAACCAACCAAGATGTAGCAACTTGGGCGAGTTGATACATCTTGGCTTGACAAACACGTTTCTTTCTGCTGGCCCTCTGATCGTCCCCTCTGTATGGTTCTCCTTTCTTTCGGCCACTCCTCATGTTGTGCCCTTACTTTGAGGAAAACAAACCACAACAAAATACACAAATACAAGCAAGCAAAAGCCACATTTCCTTTTTATTGCTGGAATCCGCACCTTACCCAGGCTCGTGCACTCCCAAGCAATGGGCACACTTAAATACATGCCGTGTAATTGCTTGCATGTGGACGGCTCACTTATCCTATGTGACAAGGACAGCTTTCGTTTAAGTAGTGCACCCCCATGTTTTGACAGGCTAGCTGGCAGCGGCGCCTTTGTACCTTTTGTTCAGTTTCCACAATGCCACAGGTCAATGGCAGTGTTGCTGTCACAGTGGGTGGCGGGTTTGCCAGCATCATATTCTGTGCAGGAGTTAAAAACATCTGCAGGAGTTGTGCAGTTCAAAACGACCATTGGTGTGTTGACCTCCGATGTTCCCTGCGAATGGGCTGTCGTTCTAGCCAACAGTGTGCATACTCTCGGGGCCTGCAAACACATGGAAATACTTTTGCATGGCATAAGGGAAGATAGCTGAACTTGACATGCGTCCTTACTTTTTGGGCTGCCTCTATAGTCAGTGGTCTGGCATCAAGATGCTCGCATGTCTCGGAACCCCGACCGTTTTCGAGACAAATAGAGTGGCATTCAACTTGGCAACCAACCGCACTGATTCTTTTAGAAGGGGCGTTTTGGCCAGCTGCTACAAGCTGCTACCAAAAATGGATGCAAAAAGTGCGATATGGGATAAGTTTCTTGTGATGGTAGACAGCAAAAACATCATCATTGCCTTTAGGACAACCGCAGTGCAAATCGTGCAATTCCCTTCTCACATACTTGTTTTTAAAAATGAGAACATAGTATCTGCAAAGACAGCGATGCAAGACCAGCCCTGTGAATGCAAGTGTGATCCCTTTCTTGAAGCCAACAAGTTTACAACTGCTGGCAGCTGTGAAAAAACAACTGACTGTATCTCTTGCACATTTTTGTGCCAAGGATATGCGACTTTATGATATAGTCAGTGGCAGCAGATTTACTGAAGTAGCTCAAGAGCTAATTCACAGTGGCGCTCGTCACGGCAATATTCATATCCAAGATATCCTCCCCCATCACACAACTGTGTCAAGAAAAGTTACGGAACTAGCTGAGCAGGTTTGTAAGGTTCTAATGCCAGAAATTGCAGCAGCCATTAACAAACACCACTGTGCAGTCACCACAGATATGTGGACGGATGACTAGAGAAAAATTCCATGCACAACTGTTACAGCACATTAGAGTGACAGTGATTGGTGCTTGCACTGTCATATTCTTTTCACATATGACTTCCCAAATGAATGCAAAACTGGGGAAAGCACCCAGAAAGAGTTTTAGTATTGGTACTCTTTTGGAAATCAGTATTGGGAGTAAAGCTTTGCACGGAGTAACTTTTATTACTGGCCAGGGTGCGAATATAATGTCTGCTCTGCAGCCCTACAATAGGCTGAACTGCTGCGCCCATTTGCTCAGTACAGTTCATCGCAACACATTTTGCGAATCGTTCATCTTAATTGAAGCCCTGTCAATCTCCGAGACCCTACAGAATGTAAAATCTGTCCTGAAATTCCTAAAGCAAAGCGAACTAGTGAGCCAACTCAACAAAAGCGTTAGTCAAGAGGTCCCAACAAGATGGAATTCAAATCATTCTATGATAAAGTCTATTTTCTCAGCTTGATTACACTGAAACATTGCTTGAATCTAAGAGTCCTGTATTTGCAAACAACATAGATAAAGACACCTTGGAAGACCTCATTGTACTTCTCCAGCCATTTTCTGAAGCTATGAGTGCACCAGAAGAAGACAAACGACCAATCTTGCATCTGGTTCTTCTGCATTTCGCTAGGCTTCGAAGAGACTTTGATACATATCTCCTGCAATTGTCAAGAGCTGCAGAAAAAAACAGATCCAAGAACAAACACTGCACCTCTTGAAAAAAAAAAAAGTGAGTCCCAACCTTGAGTGCAAAGTAGCCACACTTCTCTGCCCTCTGTTTCGATAACTTCGGATGCTGACATCCAAAGAATGCGATGAAGTATGTGCGCACATGAGGCAACTTGTTTCTTCATTTTCGTAAGTGTGTGTGGAAACTGCTCTAGATTCTGCCTGTCACGAAATATCAATGCTTAGAATTGTTTAGTGAGTGAAATGACAATCACAAGAGCATGTCCATCATGCAAGATGGGCTTCGTGAATATTTACCAATGAAATCATTGCCTGGCTCTGCATCTGACATACTAAAGTTTTGGAAAACCAAGAGTCGAAGTACTCAAAGCTTGCTCTACTTTCCAAGAAGATCTTGGCAATCCCTATTATCAGTGCTAGCAGCGAGCAGAACTTAAGTTCGGTGGGATTTGTGATCCAGGAGCGCCATACTTGATTGAAACCCAAATCATTGGACTTGTTTTTACAGGATAACTTGTGATGTGTGTGTGTTTTACGGCTGTCGTAAGCACTGGATGCTTATTTATGTTTTATTTCAACATGTTCAATGAAATGTCATTTCATTGGAAGAAAATATTTTGTCTCCACCACAAAGCCCTCATAATGGTGGGCCAGGCGCAGGCCTCTGGTATATTACATTGGGCTAGGCCCAGGCCTCTCCTATATTGCACCGGGCTGGGTGGGCTCATTGTTTTTCAGCGTCAGGCTTGGGTGGACTTTAAACATCGGGCTTGGGCGGGACCCGCTCTTGAAAGTGCGGCTTGTGCGCAGCTCTGTTATGAATTACCATTTACATCTTAGTTTGAGCATTTAAGGAGAAGAACATTAGCAGAAAATTGCTCCAACCTTAAAGAACGATTCAGCTTTTTGTGTACTGCCCAGGATTTACAGCAAAGCTAGTGAGTGATGTTAATAATTAACTCCACAAATCCCAACATGTCATTTTTGATACTCTGAGACCAAGTTATTCTAATATTCTTTGATGTAGAATGGCATTTCGGAATTCTGTGGTTAAACGTGGAAATCTCTAGGGGCTGTGAAAGTAATGCTTAATCAGGGTGTCTCAGGGATTTTGAATAGTCTGGAAATACTCGGGGAAAACTCGGGGGATTTGTGCTTCTATCACGGAAAATTAGCTATAATTTAATTGAAAGGGAACGAAAGTCGCAGTAATGCCGGCTCGAGTCACACAGAGCAGTCGTAACGAATCGTCTTTGACGTTTTGTTGTCGGCTGGAGGAGTTGCCAGTGTACAGTCAACGACCCACTTTCCGGACGCCCGATAATTCGGACAGCTTTGTGGCACGACCTCGTACCCCATAGAGTCAATGTATAGGAACGTCTAAAATTTCAGATGCAAGAACCCTTCGCCATCCGATTTTCCTAACTTTTTGCCACGACCGCAGGTCCATAGCTATGGTGGCTAGAAAGCGGCAGTGTGATGGGCGGCGTATCTGCACCATGCGAGGGAAAGGCGCAATGAACAATGAAATTTCCCAGCGCCGCTAGGGGCGCTGAAGCGCGTTGGTGTGCATGGACAAGCCGCAGCACGGCCCTTGCCAGTGTAGTGCCAGCGAGGTCTGCCGGGCAACAATAGGCGTGTAGACCGCGCCACCTTCCTGTCTCTTTGTCTATGTCTGCCTCTCGATTTTTTCCTACTTTCAAGTTTGCTGGCATTCTCCTAGCATAGCCTGTTTGCACGTCGATCATGATCACTTGTAAGCTGGGAAGCATCGCACGTGTACCACTATGATTATTTTGAGGACCTAGTAGTGTGTGATATTCTGCTGTTCCTGTGTTATGTATTAGATAACACGGCGTGCACTCATGGCATCGAAAGCATGAACATGTTTTGTACAGTTTAGTGGCAAAATTTCTTGCCAACGTTGTGCTTCTGGCCTCACAGTCACCAGAAAAGCAGCTGAATGCAATGCAGACGTGTTCATGCAGAATTTGGATAGGGGAGGCCTGTTGTATCCTGGAGATGAGTTGGCCATGCTCATTAAAGTGCAAGAGGATGCATTCACATTATTTTTTTCAACAGAGGAGCTTCATACTTTCAGTGTGTATGATGTTATGCAGTCCTTGAGCACTTTAACACTCTGCCAAGTCGGATGCGAGTTCTATTCTAAAGAGCTCACTGCAAAAATTATCCAGTTTGTGGTGTCAATTAGGCTGCTCTTTTTTCACAAAATCTTTGAACAAGAAGAAGGCTCTTCAAAGGGAGTGCCAGATTAAACATTTGAAGTTAAGGAGAGTGAAGTATAGCCTACTGCCAAGTTCGGTCTGATGTGTGCATGTGGATTACTGCTACGTAATAAAGTGTTTCCTCTCGTCTTGTGGGCCAGCACAACAAAAGCGGTGATGGAAAATATTTATTGCATGTTGAGGTTCGCCGAGCACCCACACATGTACGTAACTTTTTTTTGTTTACATAGGTAAAGCTTTTTAATTAAAGGGCATGTTGCTGGCGCACGCGGACACGGAGAGTGACTTTAGCGACACAGTGATGTTATTTCCTGGTTTATTGCACACAACCCCAGCGTTGTTTTTGTCTGCTTTGTCTTTTTTTGTCTGTGATGTGTACGACCTTCTCTGCGCCCACTGACTATATTTATGGCAGATAACCGAATCACAAAAGTTGAAAGTCGCTGTTTTGGGTTGTTTGTGTTCACGGTCCACGTTTGCTTGCACTAACACCAAGCTTTTCAGTAAAAATCAACTTGTGTGGAGTGGCCTTCAAATGTGATCTTACTACTATTTTAAATCGCATGGCTAAACATTTTGCTGTGCGTTACGGTGCTTCAAATAATGCATCTTTCCATTCTCTGCTCTCCGAAGAAGTGTCACCCTACTTAATGATGTATATCTTAGCTGCTAACACTTCTGGATGTTTGGACAGCGTATGACATTCAAACGCGATGAAATGTGAACGCGCGTGCTAGCTGCCATGCACCGCCCCCCTTCAAAAGCCGCGAATGATGCACACCAGCTGCAAGTAGTGCCATCTACAACTTCATCGCTTCTCTGTGCTTTTCGGCGGCTCCCACCCGTCGCATTTCCCCCTTCTCGCCACCATACCGAAACGGCATTAACCAAAACCACCACCGCCGCCATTTTGATTACCGTGCCGCCTCGAATCGGCGCTGTCGCAGCAATCTGCTGACAGCCGTAGCCACTAACGCCGCAACGCTAGGCCTAGCTGCTTTGACGTTCGGCATTAAGATTCTTGCCGTTCGGTGCCATGTTTTTCGTTGAAATAATTCGCCGTTGGGGGTCAGCTACGGCACTTGACTCCGCCTTTGTGGTCCTCATGATTGGCTTCGAAGCCGGTTCCCGAAAGAAAGCTTCGCCTCAATACAGAAATGTTACGCGGTGAACCATACACAAAAGTATTGCGGTGAAGCATAAGCGTGGGAAGGAGCAATTGTCATGGCACACAGTATTTTATTCCTTAAGTATACACGCGTGCACCCGCCGTCTCATGTCACAGTGCGAGCACCGATATGCCTAATTACTGGCAGGCCTTCGGAGCTATTTCGGATGTGCCTGTGGCGACTTGAACTTTTAAGGGCAGTGAAAGACATGCATTAATTTTTTCAAACTGCCCGATTTTTCGAACGTTCTCGCGGCGCCTAGGCAGTCCAAAAAATGGGACGTTTACTGTACAACTGACCAAGAGCATGCTTCAAATGGTCCGGGCGGCGAACGCGCGATGCAAGGAGGATGAGAACAGGAAGGACCTATGCATTGAGGAATGAATGGAAAAGGAAGCATGCCGCCGCCTCTTTGAAAGAACTTGAGCTAAAAAAGTGAAGTGTTGGCTGAAGCCAAGATGCAGGTGGCCCTCTATCCAAACCAAAATAAACACACTGAAGCAGTGAAACACAACACTGAGGCATTGTGCGCGGGCTGAGAGTATGTCAGGGCACATTGTTAGCTTGGTAACAATGCAAAGGCACACGGACAAAAGGAAGAAACACGGCAACACAGGCACACATGTTGTCGTGTTTCTTCCTTTTGACCGTATCGCTTTGGGCTGTTACCAAAAGTACGATGAATCCTAACCAACTCGCCCACCTTGCTATCTTGCTTCAGCATATGTCAGGACAGTTGAGGTCAACTTACCAGCTGTTGAGAAAGAATCTCACTTGTGATAAAGTTCACGCCTTATGCCACTGAGCTTGCTATTAGTTGTTAGATATAGCTCGTGTTTGAAGATATTGGTTTCTGTATGCATATCCATTTGAGAATGTCACACTCGAATTGCAATGGGTTTTACCATTATTTTGGGAGAAATTTTATTCGCTGTGCATTTTACTAACCCTTCCCTTCTGTTTTCTTTTTCAATAAAATAAACACTACTCCATAATATTCAAACTGGATGAAGTCATTTCTTTAATTTTTTAACATGCTTACTAGAGAGTGAGAGCATTTGGCAACATGGTGTCAGCCCGTCTTGACATAAAACAAAGGTGTGTGTCACTCAGGGAATTCTGCAAGGACACCCAGGAAAAACCTGGAAAACTCAGGGAATTTAGAGATCTCAATTTGGTAGACACCCTGTCAGTAGACTCCTCCAGTACAAATGGTCAAGGGAGATGGGGTTATCTGTTGTTATTCTCTAGCAAAGAAAAGGACAGATTTGACATCGTCCACCAACTTGAAAGATCGCTGTTGTGGACGCACGGTATAATATGGCATATCTCTTTACTTGACCATGGCAATGAACATATTAAATGCTCATCGCACTCGTCATAAAAACAAGCAGAGAAGCTTAAATGACTCTGTCTGCCATAGAACTTTCATGAAAGAAATTTTCATGGGCAATAGTAATGAGCATTACAGTGTTTCGTGTGCAGCCGTAGTGGTTACATTGCCAAAATTACTTGAAAGAAAGTACAAAGTTCTGTGGCTTTGTGTTGTGGCTTAGCACTCTAGAAATGAAGAGCTAATGTGTAAAATTTACTCAAATAGACATGATATACTCAGGTTTGTCATATGGATGAACCACATGATAGCCGCTGGTTATGGTGAACAGGTACACCCGTGAGGAAAAGTATATGGACCAGGGGTTGCGCGATATAGCCGTTTTTTTTTTTTAACTCTGCCTGGGAACACAACTTGAAATTGAGGACTGCAGTACAAACTTGGCATTGTGAGCTTTTCAGTGTGCTCATTAATTCCAGTTTATGTTTGTTAATTACGAAGAAATTTAGTTCGGTGACCCTGTGGTTCGTATACTTTTGCTCACTGGTCTACATTTGTTGATTTGGATCGTGTTGCTCATTAGAGTGAAGCACAACGGCACTGAAGCCCTTGACCTCTCCGTTGGGTAACTACAGTAAAACCTCATTAAACCGTACCCGCTTAAGCAGTATTTTCATTCTAAAAGTAGTAAAGTCAAATCCCCAACTCAGCGGCCATTGAACATAATGTGTTTTGTATCCGCATAAACCATACCAGCTTATTGCGTATGTATCGGTTAACATGTAGTGTTTCCACTTTTCATCGTGCAAACACGACGGTGCGTCGTCTCCATCAGGCGGCCTGGCAGAACAATAAGCCTCAGAGATCAGCACAGTGGTCTCTAAGCGCCCCCATGTGTTTGCGCGTGAAGCCACATCAACATCGTTGTGGCATCGTGCAAGCGGGAGCTCGCGTCATGCCGAAACTCGGATAAAAAAGATGCCGGGTGCTTAGCATAGAAGAAAAATTAGACATCGTTCGTGCTATCAAACATGACGCGAAAAGTCGGCGCTGGCACGCGACATGGGTCTACTGTTGGCTACGGTGTGTGGCATTTGGAATGAGAAGAACTTGCTCAGCAGCGCTGCTGCGACTGCAAAGAGATGTCAGCTACGAGGTCCGACTTTTCGCCATCGTTGCCACTGTTATTGCCAAAGTGTTGCCTAGCAACAGTGATAAGGATGACATGGAAAGCGACAGCACGGGCGACTCAGGCCTAACAGTGGGAGAAGCTGCACATTATGTTAGTCTCATGAATGCAATCGTCACTACGAGAACAGCACCCCGCAATGAAAAGGTGCCCCGCGACTTCTGCAACGCTACCGCGCCTGTGCACGGAGATTATGCAACGCCAACAAGGAATTTGCCAGGCGAGTGTTTGCCGAGAAGAGGGCGCAGGCTGAAAAGCTGGCTCACAGCTTCAGTAAGTTTGAGGCCACTGTCGTTGCTGCTAGGCCGCGGCAGCATCAAACGAAAATAACACATTTGCCACGCGAAGTAAATAAATACTGCATGTTTTTTCCCCTTTCATCGCACTCTCTCCGAGTTCCGTTTTTGACAGGTAAGTGGGCGATCTCATGCTATTTCAGTTAAGCAGTACTGCCGTTTAGCACATACTTTTTCCGAGCTCCAGCCAACTACGTTTTAACGAGGTTTCACTGTACATAGCTGGGACGGTGAAACATGAAGAAAACACATAAAAATGCTTGCATGCCTCTTCTTTCCTCTTTGTGCTTCGTCATCCCCGCACTCTAGTTTTCCAACCATCCCAACTATCCACCTTTCCTTCTCTGAACTTGTTGCGGGCACTGTTCTCCAGTATGGATGGAGGCTTGAAGTTAATTCTGCTTGTACCTTGCTTCTCCCAGTAACCGGAACCACCCGCCTATGCTGGCAGTTGGCAGCGATGACCCGGGGCCGTCCACCACTGGCAAAGTGCACGTGTACGAGTATTGTGAAGGGAGCCGTCGTTGGACGCGAGTTGAAACTGTCATCACAGTTGTGGACCCTGTACACGATCTGGCCTTTGCTCCCAGTGTAGGCCGCTCCTACTACCTCCTGGGGATTGCCTCACGAGACGTGCGCATCATCTCTTTCAAGCCGCTGTGAGTGCACAACACTGCTGGCATTTGCTGCTGACCTGCTGCTAGTGTACCGAGCGGAAGGAAGTAGCGCGGCTGCTTTGTCGTGAAACAATGTTCTTGCTGAACGTAGCAATGGGTCTCAAGTGCAGTTTAACCACTCATGGATCCAGAGTGGGCTCCCCCTCCTGTACCCTTCTTGAGACATACAAACACTTCGGCACTCCATGTGGTGGTGGTGATGTTGTTACAAGCAGTTTTAGCCTGGCAGACAAAAATATAGCATTGAAATAAAATGAAGCTATTTAAAATATAGCTTTAAGCAGGAGGTGCTTTCTTCTTTCACATTACGTATGTTGATTTGCTAAGGCCAGTCCAGTGAAAAAGCTTATACATGTAGTACAGTTGCAAATATAGGACACTTAATATACCCTTAAACAGGCAAATGCAGAGGGGGAAAGCACACGCACATCATATTTGTAAATGTGCACCATTGCAGTTAGGTGCAGTTACTAGCAACAGTATAATGTGGAATGAACTTCAATTGAATTATTACTTTTGAAAAATAGTGCCAACTGGTTTATTCGGGACATGAAGAAGTGCAGATGTTTGATGCAGAAAAAGGAACAGTTTCTGTTTTTTTTTTGTGAATGCAGCTGAACACAACTGAATACAGCTGTGTTGTGTTCGAAGATTCAGGTCTGCTCAGAGCTGATCATTAAAGAAAACAGAAAATGTCATTTCTAATCACCTTTCATGGAGTTCGCTTTTGGAAAGCTGGGCTGTGAGCAATTCCCATTAGAGGCTGAGTGTTCCTAGCTATTTGGCAGATGAGGACGCAAGTGAAGCTTAAAAGCAAACAGAGTGAGATCAAGCGTATTGGTATTCCATGACCAAACTTTCTTGGCATGGAGAAACCATGGGCACAAAAAGGGATATCTTGTTTGTGTCCCTGGTTTCTGCGTGCAAAAAAGTTTAGTCATTCAAACCAAACCAAGGCAAGCATGACGGACTGTACTTCCCACTCGCTGCTAAAATAAATGTAGATCTTCAGCTTCGGGTGTCTTTCCAACTTTTACTGTTAAGCACAAAGTTGAAGTGCAGTCCTTTCTAAATTAGTGCAGGGGACCTGTAAAGAAGACTTTTTTTTTTTTACTGGCATTAGGCATATGTATACTCGTGTAAATTAGTGAATCAGCAGCACTGTTTAGCCCCTTGCAAAATACCAGTTCCTCTTTGCCACCGCTGATTCTGCATGAAAGTTGATTTTGCTGTGTTGAGTTTGTCTTTTTGTTGTTGGCCCAAACTCTGCAGGCCGGAGTTGATGACATCTCAGATGCAAGATGGCACCGCCAAGTTCGAAACCAAAGTTGTTGCTCAGTTTGATGATCATAACTCGCAGGTGAGATTTCACAATCTGTCCAGCTTGTTACAGGATCATTTGGAGTAATATACTGGATGTAATGACGATTTAAGTTTCCCATTTCATTTCTGCATACTCAATGGAATTTGATTCGCTATTGACAGTGCAGATAAAACTGTTTGTGTGGATATAGGGTGAGTGAGGAATGAGAGCCATGAGAAAACTCCACAGACTAGCAGGCCTTAGAACTCTTGAGAAAAATATCTTTTTTTTTTATTTCAGAAAAATTGCATGAGCACATTACAAGGAAACACAGTAGAACCATGTTGATACAATCCAGTTTCATGTGATTTCCCAGCACCAACGTTCATGATGGAGAATGCACAAAATAACGCAATATAGTTACGCTTCTTTTTTACCTGTTAATACATTGCCAGGAAAAAATCTTTTGGCACCAACATTTAGTATATCGCCAAACTGCAGTCGTATGATATGTTTTCTGGCCCCTAGATCCCATGTAAACAAGTAAACAAGTTATCGCGAGTGGTAGGGGCCTGCAATGGCAGCTTGCCTGCCTGTGCCACGCGAGAATGCTGCTACGCACTCGGTTTCAGGCAATATGGTGCAGGAGGAACTGTTGGTCTAGGTGGTCTGACATGTTGATTGGAAACTAAGTTCGAATAAATTGAACAAATACACATGTGCTCATCTGTTCCATGGGTCGTTGTCTAATTTATTCGTGCGTAGCTTTCCAGTCAACGAGAGCTATGGTAACCTACCACATTTTGTTCCTGCCTATTCAACCTGCCTGCCTATTAGTAAGGACTTCCGAATAGCATTTAATGCATAGAAAGAAAAATGAGATATTTTTTGTGCAATGTTTCTCCGATAGGAGGGCTTTTTTTTTTTTTTCCCTGCTCTTAGAAGCTAAAATAGCTGTTTTCAGTTCATTGTTCGATGCCGGCATTCTAATATTAATATATTTGATGCAGTTTACAAGTTTCACTATTTGAACACTCCTCGTAGTATTTTCTTATGCTGACTCTTTGTGTCTTCATTATGAGCGTGCACCTAGCAAGAATGTGGATAAAATGAAGTGATTACTTTTTACCACTGATTTCATAGTGACTGGGCTATACTGTTTAGCTTCATAAACCATTGTGCTCTTCATAGCAGGTTTCACCCTTTATTGAAGAGTTTTGCCCAGTAGCAACATACAAGAAAAAAAAAGTTTTTTCTTACTGAGTATTGGTATTTAGTATGAAGTTCCTGGCTAACTGTCTTCAGCCAACACTGAACAATGGGCAGCAACTGTCATTTGTTGGTTTAGAGGGAGATTATAGGATGAAGAAGTTTGGCGTGTGACTCGTTTTCTTTTGAAAGCACGGTCAGAGGATACAGACCGATGCAAGATCTCTGGCTGCAGTTGTGTCACACATGTGATATAAAGCAAGCGAAATGTACACCTATGGGTCACATATGATAAATGCTGTCAGTACAAATTTCAAATAAAGTCATGGATGGCTTGGAGTGAAGCCCACTTCCAGTCATCTGCCTGGGGTTACCCCCTACTGCTGAAGAAGTATCCGAAAAATATTTTCCTTGGTTATGCTTATTCTTGATGTGTTTTGCACATGTAGATAGAAAATGAACATTTTTGGGGGGTATTTATATGTGCCGTCACTAAAAGTTTAATCACTATATTAAAGACTTGCCTTGTTTCATTTCTCCTGTATTGCAACAGGCTTGGAGGGTAAGCTGGAACATCATTGGCACTATCCTTGCATCTTCTGGAGATGACGGCTGTGTGAGATTGTGGAAAGGTAGGTGCTGTTGCTTTTAGTTATGAATTTTGTCTTAGCAGTATTCAACATTGTCACACTGCTTACGAAAATAAGCTATTCTTATGCAGTAATTTTGCTTATAAAGCATGGAGACCTTGACCAGTAATCACGGAACTGCGAAGAATTCCTGACTTTCTAAAATACTTTTTGTCAAGCCCAACGCAACATGCTGAACGAGCCGGCACGAAATGAGTGGGTGAAAGCAGTGTTCGGTGGACTGGAGAATGAGTGGGCTGGCAACAGCGGAGCTGCTCGGGGTTACTGTGGCAAGAGTAGGCGGCTCAACTTGTGGAACAGCCAGACTGCTTGCCACACTTGCCACTTGCCCATTCCTTCGGCTTGATGCATGGATCCAAAGTGGCAGAGTGGGCTTGGCCATGGGAAAAGCGTTCGCCATCTGCGATGCGGAAGAACGGATCCTCTGACCACTCCGCATAGCGCGAAGCTGAATGTGTGGAATCTGGAACTTCACCATAGAGCACAAAAGGGGCGTGCTAAACACTAACGCTAATGCTGTGTCGCGTTTTGCGAGTGGTGAGTAAGCTCTGCCCCTTGCAAACTGTGTCTGACCTTCTTGCCAGGTGTCAAGTGAGATGGGGAACCATTCGTGATCAGCCTGTGATGCTACATGTCCCCTAGCTGTTCTCTATGCTGTTTTGTAAGATCACATAATTCAGTCCCCTGCCCAGACACAGTTTTCTCTTCCGACAGTGTTGTCTCAGTTAACATGTCCAGAACTCCAAACTCCAAACTAATTTTTTCATGAAAGAATTTCACGAAAAAATAAAGGGAGGGAAGGAGGAAAAGCAGTTCATGTTTTCAGTTAATAGAAAGGCTTTGGGACGGAGTGCATTAGCTGAAGCGTGGTGGTACAGCTGGCTCCATTATCATATTCTGTTTTGCTTTTTATTGCTGCTTAGTGTCACATTTTGGACGTTGTATCACACACCTTGGAAGGGAAGTGTCAAGCCCAACATAATATGCTAAACAAGCAGGTGCAAGCAATGCGGCCTATGTAAACAGTGCTTGGCAGACTGGTGAACGGGTGGGCTGGACACGGCGGGGCTGCCGCAACGAGAGTTGGCACCTGAACTTTTGGAACAGCTAGACCACTTGCCCCACACCGTACTTGCACATTCCTTCTGGTTGATGTGTGGATGCAAAGTAGCCTGGCCATGGGAACGGTGTTATCCTTCCAACAGTTTGCAGAGCATACTTCTGCGGCGGTCATCACTTTCAAGTGACGGCGTTTATGTCAACGTGATCCGGAAGAAATGGATTCCCAGAAATGTACCCTACAGTATTGTTTGACTGTTTATACCCAAGGGATCCCAAGTGACACCTACCACCAATGTCAGGAGGGAGCGATTTGTCACCTACCAGCACCCATGATTTTTATGGCTGTGCCATGAGAGGAATTGCTGCCTAGTCGGAAACTAATGAACAACTCATGGGAAAGACTGCGGCCAAGCTCAAGACCAATGAACGACTCCTGGGAAAGTCTGTGCCCAAGCTTAAGATCATGAACAACTGCTGGGAAAGAGTACTGCCAAATTCCGTACCAATGGACGAATTCTTGGAATGGAGAACTGTTATTTGATTGGGCATTACTGTGCACTGTAGTGTGAAATGATATTTAAAGAAAAGGTCCGACCTTTAAGACACACAGACCGGAAGAATAAAGATCTGACCAATTTTCGTGCTTGTCTGGAAAAAGTCTTTCGATTGAGCTGCGCTTAGCAGAAGAACAGAAGCCATGCTGCGAATGGGAGTCTCGGAGCTTAAATTGAATGACATGCAAGACCACCTAATTACAGTCTCTTCAAGCTTTGCAAATCAAACATCTTTATTAGAAGTGCATCACATTTTTAGTTGCTGGGATTCCAGTCTGTGCATGTTACATGTCACCTGCATCTGAGACCGATCTCAATGCAGTCAGTGTGTGCTGTTGCGTTTCGCCTGCGACACGTGGTTTTTCCGGCGCGACTGCGGCGGGGCGGCAGACATTTTGGCCCGATCGTCGTCGCCGCAACACTCATCGCCAGGTGTTTCCAGGCGCGACTGCGGCGATGCGACCGCCTAGGGATCATCCTCGCATTCCAGTCATTGTGCCCGAAACAGGCGATGCCAAAGCAGGGATCTCATTCCAGTCATTGTGCCCGAAACAGGCGATGCCAAAGCAGGGATCTCATTCCAGTCATTGTGCCCGAAACAGGCGATGCCAAAGCAGGGACCATCCTCTCATTACAGTCATTGTGTCCGACCGGCAGCGCCACGACAGGGTGCTACGAGATCGTGCTCGACATGGTGCTACGGCATCGCTACGACAGTGTGCGTCACCATTAGCCCATTGTACATTCACGTGCTCGTCTTTTGAGGGGTTCCTTCTTGCCCTCAACTGCGAGAGTATAAAAACAACTGCCCCCGGACGCCAAAAGGAGGGCTCCGATTTCTTCTGTTGAGTGAAGTGCTCTCCCGTCTCTCTACTACGGTCAAACCTGACCGCCAACTCTTTGCGATGTTAAAATAAACAAGTTGTTTCGTTGTTACCAGTCGACTCATGCTTTGCCGGGACCTTCGGATGCTTCCAGTTGTACCCCAGGCCGCCAGGCCAACGCTACCCTTGGGGCTTGCGACCCAGGTACAACCACGGGCGTCAGCGCCGAGTTCCCAACAGATCGTACCAGCGGTGCGATCCAAACATCTGGTGCCAGCGGTGAGATCGCGACAACGGAGGCCAGCAGCGAAGAGATGCAGTTGACTGTATGCTGAGCAGCTCAACGACGATCCGGGAGCAGTGCAACGAGCCCTGTGTGACGACTGGTTGCCTGCAGCGGAACGACTGCGCGGAATTCCTGCCTGCGAGGTTTGGTGAGTGCGGGACTTTCTTCTTCTGAGCTTTGCCAGGCTTTTGTTAGTGTTAGAAACAGAGCTGGTAATTGTGGTTGTCGTTGCTGCCGGGTTAGTTGCGGCAAGACAATAATAGGCAGTAGAGAAAGCAGCATTCAGAGCAGCCATGGATTTGAAGTCGTTGCGCAAACCGAAATTGTTGGAGCTTGCAAGAGAGTTGGGTCTGGATGTCTCAGACAAACTAAGAAAACCAGAACTGATAAAGGCTATTCTTGAGTTAGAGGCTGAGGATGACGAGCTGTCGGAATGCCTTGAGACTATTGAAGAGAGGGAGACTGCAAAAAGAGAAGAGCGTGAACGTAAAGAACAAAAAGAAAAAGAAGAGCGTGAACGTAAAGAACAGAAAGAGCGAGAGCAACAAGAGCGTGACCGTCAACACGCTTTGGAAATGAAGCGTCTTGAGGTAGAGATGGAACGCGCTCGTAATGGAAGTCAGGCACACGGTGCAGGAGAACGCGTATTGTTCAAAATGACTGACCTGATGCGGCCGTTTAAGCTTGGAGAGGACATTGGTTTGTTCCTGGTTAACTTTGAGCGAACGTGCGAGAAGCAGGGGTTCTCTCGGGAAACGTGGCCACAGCGCTTGCTCACTTTGTTACCCGGCGAGGCGGCCGACGTAGTCGCTCGCTTGGATAGAGAGGAGGCAGAGGATTTCGACACAGTGAAATCGAGTCTTCTAAAAAAGTACCGGCTGTCTGCGGAGGCGTTCCGTCGGAAGTTTCGGGAAAATGAGAAAGGCAGAAGTGAGTCATATACAGAGTTTGCGTATAGGCTTATGTCAAACATGCAGGAGTGGCTCAAAGAAGAGAAAGCGTTCGGTGACCACGATAAAGTTCTGCAGTGTTTCGGGCTAGAACAGTTTTATAGTCGGTTACCGGAGAACGTGCGATACTGGGTCTTGGATAGGCCAGACGTTTGTACGGTGGCTAAAGCCGCTGAGCTAGCCGAGGAGTTTGTGACGCGTCGGGCTCGCGGAGCTAAGGACGGTCAAAAGGGTGAATTTGGCTCGAAGTTTGAGAGGCCAAAGTTCACACCCATGAGATTAAAGGGGGACACGCGTAGTGCGGATGCGAGCGAAAGCAGTCCGACCAAACGTAAAGAGACGGCGGCAGCCAAACGCAGAAAGCGGTTCGAGATGAGGCGAGCGCGCGTTTGTTATACGTGCCAGAAGCCGGGTCACTTTTCGGCGCAGTGTCCGGAAACAACACCAAAAGTTGTGTTTTTTTCAATAGGCAGCACTGACGAGAACATGAAGCTTCTCGAGCCTTACATGCGAGACCTCCTCGTGAACGGGAAAGAGTGCCGAGTGCTTCGCGATTCCGCAGCTACGATGGATGTAGTTCACCCGTCTTACGTAGAACCCCATATGTTCACGGGCGAGTGCGCATGGATCAAGCAAGCCGTGGAAGCTCATAGCGTGTGTCTGCCGGTAGCAAAAGTGCTTATTGAAGGACCTTTCGGAGCGCTTGAGACAGAGGCGGCAGTGTCATCTATGCTGCCACCCCAGTACCCGTACCTATTTTCAAACAGGTCCGATCACCTCCTGCGCGAGAAGGGGCTTTTGTTTGGTGAAGCTAGTGTTCAGGCCTTAACCAGATCGAAGGTTCGGGAGCTCGCTGCAAAGGCGGTAGTTGCGGGGCCGACGTTATCAAACAACGAAAAAGGGTCAGAGGCGCAGCAAGCTGATATTCCGAGCACGCCCGAACTGAATAAACTTGAGTCTGTAACATTAAAGGCGCCAGATACTGGAGAGGAAATGCCCGACACGGGAAAGTTAGAAGAGCTATCTACTGATTTGCTCATCGCGCCTACGTCAGACGGACTTGATAGGTTGCTAAAAGTCAGCCGGTCGGCTTTGATAGCCGAGCAAAAAAAGGATGGCAGCCTGGAAAACGTGCGCTGCAATGTCAAAGAAGGTATCGCCAGGAAAACTGCGCGTTTTGTGGAAAGAGGTGGAGTCCTGTACCGGAAGTATCTAGACCGCCGAGGAGTGGAGTTCGATCAGCTGATCGTGCCTCAATGCTATCGTCAGGATCTGTTGCGCTTGTCACACGGGGGTTCGTGGTCCGGACACCTAGGAGTTAAGAAAACTAAGGACCGTCTCTTGCAAGAGTACTATTGGCCAGGGTGTTTTCGGGACGCAGACCATTTCGTGAGGACATGTGACACTTGTCAGCGGGTGGGCAAACCAGGGGACAAATCAAGGGCGCCGTTGAAATTGGTACCTATCATAACGGAGCCTTTTAGACGGCTCGTTATTGATACAGTGGGACCTCTGCCGGTAACAGCCACAGGGTACAGACACATTTTGACTGTGATCTGCCCAGCGACAAAGTTCCCTGAAGCAGTGCCGCTTAAAGAACTCAGCTCAGTGGAGATAGTCAATGCACTACTGTCCATATTTGCGCGAGTTGGTTTTCCTGCAGAAATTCAATCAGATCAGGGCACAGTGTTTACTAGCGCTTTGACGACAACTTTTCTCGAAAGGTGTGGGGTAAAGCTGTTACACAGCTCAGTGTACCACCCACAGTCGAATTCCGTTGAGAAGCTCCACTCCGTCATGAAGCGCGTGTTGAGAGCGTTGTGTTTTGAACATCGAACTGACTGGGAGCTGTGTCTGCCTGGGGTGATGTTTGCTTTAAGGACCGCGCCGCATGCGGCTACGGGGTTTTCGCCTGCTGAACTGGTGTACGGTCGCTCGCTTCGATCTCCGCTTCGCATGCTTCGAGAATCGTGGGAAGGTAGGGGCGACGACCCAGTCGTGGTGGAGTACGTGCTTAAGCTCCTCGAACGCTTAAGAAGGGCACAGGAGTTGTCAGGTGAAGCAATGACAAAGGCCCAGCAGAGGGCCAAGGTTTATTATGATCGGACAGCCAGGGCCCGTCGTTTTGAGGTTGGCGATGAGGTCATGATATTGCGCACATCGCTAAACAACAAACTAGACGTGCAGTGGGAGGGCCCAGCACGAATTGTTCAGAAACTGTCGGACGTTAACTACGTGGTAAGTCTGCCAGGAAAGCGGAAAGCACAGCAAGTTTACCACTGTAATCTGCTCAAACCTTATAGACAAAGGGAAGCAGTGGTGTGCATGATGGTAAACGTTCCTGAAGAGCTTCCGGTCGAGCTTCCAGGACTAGGCTCAGTGACGAACAGGGAAGACACCGGTCAAGTCATTAGTGACCTTATCAGTAAAGCACCGCTGTCGCCCGAGCAGAAAACCGAACTACACCAGCTATTACAAGAGTTTCAAGGTCTGTTCTCTGAGAGGCCTGGTAGGACTTCTGTACTTACTCATGATATAGAACTTACCTCCACAGAGCCAGTACGATCCAAGGCGTATCGGGTGTCACCCCGCCAGAGCGATATTATGGAGGCTGAGGTAAAGAAAATGCTACAGCTCGGTGTTATTGAGGCAGGTGAGAGTGACTATACCTCCCCTTTGATTTTAGTTGAGGTACCGGGCAAGGAACCTCGTCCTTGCGTCGACTACCGCAGGCTTAATTCCATCACTAAGGATCAAATTTATCCGATCCCTAACATCGAGGAGCGCCTTGAGAAAGTTAGTAGCGCTCAGTTTATTTCCACCCTAGATCTTGTCAGGGGTTATTGGCAGGTTCCACTTACAGAAGAGGCTAGTAGGTATGCGGCGTTCATTTCACCAATGGGAACATTCCGTCCTAAAGTGTTGAGTTTTGGTTTGAAGAACGCGCCATACTGTTTTTCAAGTCTCATGGATAAAGTGTTGCGGGGACAGCAAGAATTCGCTTTACCGTATCTAGACGACGTAGCGATATTCTCCGCATCCTGGTCTGAGCATATGGCACACTTGCGGGCAGTGCTAACCCGCCTGCGCGAAGCGGGCTTGACAGTCAAGGCTCCTAAGTGCCAGTTAGCACAGGCCGAGGTTGTCTACCTCGGTCACGTGATTGGTCAGGGTCGTCGCCGCCCCTCTGAAATAAAAGTGGCCGCTGTGCGAGACTTTCCGCAACCGCGCACAAAGACCGATATTCGGTCGTTCTTAGGTGTCGCCGGCTACTATCAGAGGTACATCCCTAGGTACTCTGATATCGCGGCTCCCCTGACGGATGCTCTAAGAAAGACAGAGCCTCAAACAGTCGTCTGGGACGAGACCAAGGAAAGAGCTTTTAGCGCCCTAAAGAGTGCCCTAACAAGCCAGCCTGTGCTACGATCGCCAGACTATACAAAAGGGTTCATTGTTCAGTGCGATGCTAGTGAGCGAGGCATGGGCGTTGTACTGTGCCAACGGGAAAATGGAGAAGTAGAACACCCCGTCCTGTATGCTAGTCGTAAGCTGACCAGTCGTGAGCAGGCGTATAGCGCCACCGAGAAAGAGTGTGCGTGTCTCGTGTGGGCCGTTCAGAAATTGTCATGCTATCTAGCCGGCTCGAGGTTTATCATTGAGACGGATCACTGCCCTCTCCAATGGCTGCAGACCATCTCTCCCAAAAATGGCCGCCTCCTGCGCTGGAGCCTCGCTTTACAACAATATTCCTTTGAGGTGCGTTACAAAAAGGGGAGTCTCAACGGTAACGCCGATGGCTTAAGTCGAAGCCCCTAACGTAGGAATCAGCCTCAAAATTGTTTGTTACTGATGTTTTTCTTCCTGAGGCAGGATTTTTTTTTAACATATTGCTTTTGTTTAGTGTTTCAAAGTGATGATATGCTTTCTAGTGCAATTTTTCAATTTGTGGACGCGTTCTGAGTGATGCTAGACTACTGTAAGGAACTAGGCAGTGGTATAAAAAGGGGAAAGAGCCTGGCAGGGCTTAGTGAGGGTTGTGCCGTGCTTGCTGACTGAGCGGTTGAGTTTCAGCGTAGTTCTAACGCTTGCCGGGAACGAGAACAAAAATGTGAACTCTCCCGAAGTCACTTTGCAGTGTCCCGTGCGAACCTGAACAAGAGAACGAGGCCTTCTCTGTGCGCTGCGCTCAAGAAACGTCGAGGGACGCCCGACTTCGGTTATGAGCATCATCGAGCGACATCCCTCCGGACAGCGGATGCAGTCCCCTGTCCATCGGGATCTCCTTCCCCCGGCGGGGCGGTCTGTTGCGTTTCGCCTGCGACACGTGGTTTTTCCGGCGCGACTGCGGCGGGGCGGCAGACATTTTGGCTGCCGCAACGAGAGTTGGCACCTGAACTTTTGGAACAGCTAGACCACTTGCCCCACACCGTACTTGCACATTCCTTCTGGTTGATGTGTGGATGCAAAGTAGCCTGGCCATGGGAACGGTGTTATCCTTCCAACAGTTTGCAGAGCATACTTCTGCGGCGGTCATCACTTTCAAGTGACGGCGTTTATGTCAACGTGATCCGGAAGAAATGGATTCCCAGAAATGTACCCTACAGTATTGTTTGACTGTTTATACCCAAGGGATCCCAAGTGACACCTACCACCAATGTCAGGAGGGAGCGATTTGTCACCTACCAGCACCCATGATTTTTATGGCTGTGCCATGAGAGGAATTGCTGCCTAGTCGGAAACTAATGAACAACTCATGGGAAAGACTGCGGCCAAGCTCAAGACCAATGAACGACTCCTGGGAAAGTCTGTGCCCAAGCTTAAGATCATGAACAACTGCTGGGAAAGAGTACTGCCAAATTCCGTACCAATGGACGAATTCTTGGAATGGAGAACTGTTATTTGATTGGGCATTACTGTGCACTGTAGTGTGAAATGATATTTAAAGAAAAGGTCCGACCTTTAAGACACACAGACCGGAAGAATAAAGATCTGACCAATTTTCGTGCTTGTCTGGAAAAAGTCTTTCGATTGAGCTGCGCTTAGCAGAAGAACAGAAGCCATGCTGCGAATGGGAGTCTCGGAGCTTAAATTGAATGACATGCAAGACCACCTAATTACAGTCTCTTCAAGCTTTGCAAATCAAACATCTTTATTAGAAGTGCATCACATTTTTAGTTGCTGGGATTCCAGTCTGTGCATGTTACATGTCACCTGCATCTGAGACCGATCTCAATGCAGTCAGTGTGTGCTGTTGCGTTTCGCCTGCGACACGTGGTTTTTCCGGCGCGACTGCGGCGGGGCGGCAGACATTTTGGCCCGATCGTCGTCGCCGCAACACTCATCGCCAGGTGTTTCCAGGCGCGACTGCGGCGATGCGACCGCCTAGGGATCATCCTCGCATTCCAGTCATTGTGCCCGAAACAGGCGATGCCAAAGCAGGGATCTCATTCCAGTCATTGTGCCCGAAACAGGCGATGCCAAAGCAGGGATCTCATTCCAGTCATTGTGCCCGAAACAGGCGATGCCAAAGCAGGGACCATCCTCTCATTACAGTCATTGTGTCCGACCGGCAGCGCCACGACAGGGTGCTACGAGATCGTGCTCGACATGGTGCTACGGCATCGCTACGACAGTGTGCGTCACCATTAGCCCATTGTACATTCACGTGCTCGTCTTTTGAGGGGTTCCTTCTTGCCCTCAACTGCGAGAGTATAAAAACAACTGCCCCCGGACGCCAAAAGGAGGGCTCCGATTTCTTCTGTTGAGTGAAGTGCTCTCCCGTCTCTCTACTACGGTCAAACCTGACCGCCAACTCTTTGCGATGTTAAAATAAACAAGTTGTTTCGTTGTTACCAGTCGACTCATGCTTTGCCGGGACCTTCGGATGCTTCCAGTTGTACCCCAGGCCGCCAGGCCAACGCTACCCTTGGGGCTTGCGACCCAGGTACAACCACGGGCGTCAGCGCCGAGTTCCCAACAGATCGTACCAGCGGTGCGATCCCAAACATCTGGTGGCAGCGGTGGGATCGCCTCCGACTTCAGACAGTGCATACCTGTTTGACACATTGATGTCAGTACCTGCCAAGTTTCCTAGGTTCTTAGATTTAAGGCAACATTGAGCTGAGTGCTAAGACTAGCTGTACTGTGGGTATTGCTGGCGATTTACTAGAAAAATATTTTGGGCAAGGTGCTTCTCTGCAATCATGTGCCTAATGTACAATCTTAGTATTTTTTCTAATATTTTCATCCTCATTCTTTGCCCCATCATCGCAAGTGTTGTTAAGCCAGTTTTTCGTGGCAAAGAGACTTAGAAATACACTGATCGGCTTGTCGGTTGATGGTAGTTGGTGAGACTTAAAAATAAATCTACGACTAGTGCACTTCTAATATTCATTCTGCTAAGAGCACCGTTAGCATCCTTTGTGGCAGTGGTGACATGGCGAACCACACCGTGAAGCCGCAGGATTGATTGCATTCAAGTGCTGCAATTTGAAATTCTGGCTCATCAACATTAAATTTTGTGCTTCCTGGTCTTCATTCCATGTGGAAAAACGAGGAAAATGGTGCTCCACACAAATGGCAACAAGAGCCTTAACATCTTTGTTATGAAACTTTCACAGAATGCAATGATTTTTTTATATATGTGTAGTAGAACGTCGTTCATACAGTTTGAAAAGAAAAAAACATACTAACTGGGAAAACATATGATCCAAACTAACCAAAAAATTTGACAGGCTCACCTATTCTTGACATTTACGTAATGCGAAGCGTCACATGGTTTTTTCCAGCACGAGACACCAATAGGCGTCGAGCTGGTGGTGTTCCAGTGGCCCGAGACGCGATTTGTTGTTTTCATATTGCCTGATGTTTTAAGAGAGTGACAGAAAACTGAAGCAAAATCGAGCTGATGGGCGATGCCGGATTCCGACGAAGCGAAACGTGATGCCCACATCGCACTGCCTGCAGCAGGGAACGGCGCACGCTTGGATTATTGCTAATAAAAGCGTGCAGTACGCTACCAATGGCACTATGCACCACGCAGTGTAAAACAGATAGACGAAGATGCTGTGTGCAACGACCCCGGCGATTTGCTGGTATCGAAATCAAAAACCGAGTGCGTGCGCCGGCATTCTTACGTGACACGGGCGGATAAGTATTGCGGTGAAGCTGCCACAGCAGGCAGCTATATACCGTTCTTGATCACACATGCCATGCAGATTTTCTTGTTTACATAGGACCTAGCGGCTGGAAGACGTACCATGCGATCGCAATTTGGCAATGCACTGAATGTTGGTTTCGAAAAATTGTGTTTTCCGGGAACGTATGAACTGGTAAAAAATTAGCGTAACTCTGTTGCGTCATTTTTTGTGTTCTTGGTTGCGAATGTTGGCACTGAGAAATGTATGTAACGAGAACATATCAATGAGGTTCTGCTGTATTTATACACTCAAGCCTTTCTATAAAGAACATGGATATGATAAAGCAAAAAATTTAAATGACAAATGGGGCAAGCTGGGCTGGCTGGTAAAGTTTCATGGTGATGGATAAACGGTGCAGAAAAGGATGTCGACTTATGTCCATTTGCTTTCCAAGTCCACATCCATGTTTGTGCTGTTCAACTTTACCAACCAACCAAACTTGCCACACATCTCAGTTTAATTTCTGGTATAGAGGGCTTTACGGGCGCTTGTCACGTCCACTTTTCTAAGCCCACCATCCTTTGCGTCGCTTATCCGTCACCATATAAAGAAGTCAATCCAAAGTGTTCCTCACCGATACCAGTGTGTTAAAAATACATGTCTCAAAGGAAAAATTGTCATCCACCCAATTGTAGTGTAAAGCTACAAAGGAAACGCATACGGATTTTCTTTGTACCCATCAGGTGGATAAGAATGTTCTCTTTCATGAGTCGTCCTCTACCTTGTGAGCTTCCAAAGAACTAATTTGGCAAATACATGCCTATGATGAATATAAGATAAAATATTTTCGTGTTTGATGTGGCTTTGTCAGAATAAAATCCAACTGATTACAATAGGTACAGCTCGCGCACGCCATGCATGTTCAGTTATTTCGGACAGGAAGTAGAGCCTTTGACTTCATAATTGGCTGGGACTTTTTTCCAACATAACTCTAAGAGACTACATCATTGGTAGTTCCACTCTTTACCCAATGCGTAAGTACTGCATGTTAATTGCATTATTGCTCACTGTACGACTTATGAATGGCGTCTTTCCAACAGCCAACTACATGGGCATCTGGAAGTGCATAGCCACATTGCAAGGTGACGGTGGCGTGGTCCAAGGAGACAAGCAGTCGGCCGACATGACCTCTTTTCCGGGGCAAACTGGAAGCTCGGGTGGAAACTCGGCCCAAGCTGTGCCTAGGAGGGCGCCGTGGCACTGAACCCATGTGGTTCTTTACTGCCTTCCACATTTTTCTCACGGCAGAAAATGACCAAACCTGAAATGCTTACAGTGGAATGATTTTGTGAATAAATGTGTGCTTTGTTTTTGTACTGATGCCTAGTGCGCAGGATTTCTAGGGCCACGTCCTGGAACAATCCCTTTCAGGCATGTCAGTTTCGTAGCATGCCTTTTGGTTGAGCCAGAGGAAATAGTTGCAATAAAGGATGTCTGCGGCAGGTGCTCCTCCTCACACATTATAGTGAGACTTGCAGTAATGAAGAATTGCAGCTTTTTCAAACAAACCTTCAGTTTTGGTAGCCAGGTTTAGGTTGATTGCAGATTTCAGTTAATTCAAACTTGTTGACTTCAAGGGTGAAAAATTGTAGAAAACAGACAATTACAGAGGATAATTAGTCAAAATGTGTCCACATTTGCAGGGTGCCCACAGGACCTTGAGACCCTTGAATATCCTTCAAATTGAAATCTATGTTTTGAAGGCCCTTGAAAGTCCTGGAATTCTCTTTCTCCCTTGAAAACTTGAAAACCCTTGAATTTCTTGGGTAGTTCAGTCTAAGATCAATTTCGCGACCCGTCTTCTATGGCAGATCAGCATGGATCCAGTAAGCTTCTGATTTTAGAAACAACGGTACAGTAAAATTAAAAAAAGAAAAAAAAAATTCAGTCGCCACACTCGTCTGCATGCCACACATACACCTTTGATTCGCACGCCCCGCGTGGCACACCTTTGTTGCAATCGCATCCTCTCGCACTTCTCTACGGCCTGCTTCCACCCCTTCCCCATTGGCACTGTCGAACTGATATTTCGGAGGAGTAGAAGGGAGGCGGGAGAAGGCGTGTGAGGCTGGCGATGTGGCAAAGTCGTGCCATGTCGGGTACACGGCACAAAAGCGGGTGCGGTGGCTTGCATTATTTTCTTATGTGACCCTTGCACCTCATTGGAGATAATCTGCAGCAGGTGCAAAGCTTGGGCGAGCCAAAATGGCTAATAGCGCCATTTCACTGTAGGTGACGCTATAAGTCACGGTAGTGGAATGGACGTAGAAGCTTCGCAGGCTTTGTTTCGTACCGTCGATGTAAAGGTATCATTGACACAGCATGAAACCATATCATTGTTCATGAACTCTCAAATTCAACAAAATGATTTTTTTTCCTTAGTCAAATTCATTCTTCTTTTTTTTTTTTAGATTGCGCGATAATGCAAGAAGCCCTATGGCCACTTCCGTGCATGAAAAATGTCAGTGATTGTACTTATTCGCACAAAAAGTTAAAAAAAACGAAAAATGTTTTTACCGACTTCGCTAGATAAGTATAACTATAGTGTTTTCAAAACATTATACTAAAATAATTGCTACATGGGATGCTGCGGTGCACCCTTGAAAAAGCTTTGACCAGCCTTGAAAGTCCTTGAACATCCTTGAATTTTTGTCTCGTAGACATATATGAACCCTGAATTTGGTATCCAGGCTATTGGCTGGTGCAACAACACTATAGCACCGTCAACCTGATTGCCAGGAATGTGAACGGGAATTATGTACATCTGTTTGTATATCTGTTCTTGCAAGCTTGTTTGAAAATGACCAGGTCCACATAGCTGCACAAAAGCCTACAATTCATGTTTTGGACCATACATTAGTCATAGTAAGGTGATTTAGACTTCTCGTAATTCAAACAAAAGCCTGTGTTCTCTAAAAGTATGAATTAATGTGAGTTTTGTGTATTCAAGTTCCTTCATTGCCAAGTGCATTGACAGAATGCACAGCCATTATACTAAAAGGAATATGATTCACTGCCACAAAACACCATAGCAACGCAATAAGTGTCACTGGATGCAAATGTTTAAGACTGCAACCCCTGGCTTTTGTGAGGATGTTTCAGTGGCCTAGTGGCAGTCTCCATTGTGTCACAAATCTGAAAAAATGGTTTCAACAGTGTGAGGCAGGGAAGCCATCCTAAGGCAGGGAAGTTTAGCCCACTGCTCTGCACTTGAGAAAGGTAATAGGAGGGGCTATTGAAGGGTGACAGCTAAAGACAGGTTACTTGCAACATCTGTTGTAGGAAGGACAGCCATTCATCCATAGCCTGTGTTGGTGATGCCTGTGCCATGCAAAAGAACACTCACTCTATGAGGTGCTTTAATGCCACTGTCATCTTCATAATTGCATGGAACGATGATACTATGGCAATAACAAAAACAATCGCAGCTTTTGATGACAGCTTTTCTTTGAAAGCAAGCTGGTCATGCCTGAAGCTCGGAGGCTTCTGGATGATGTGCCTAATTTGTCTCAAAATGAAAAAAACTTATAAAACACTGTGTACGGTAAGGTGGACACCTGGACCTTACTTAAAAAGTCTGTGCGATGGCATACATTCTACAACCTGCGATGTACTTGACTCTCTGAAACAACAAAGATAAAACAAAGTACTAAGGACACAGTATGTGCACTCCACATCTGTACTATATAAAAGCCATAGGTGTGCTCGCACCTAAGTAAGGTAACTTTAAAGGGACACTAAAGCGAAACAATAAATCAGTTTAGACTAACGAAGAATTGTTTGAGAACCCTGCAGGCAGTCATTTAAAAAAACTTGTTTGGTTATTAGATGAGAAAATGAAGGTCCAAGTATCGTCATTTGAATTTCGCGCTGGAACCCCAGCGCCGGTAAGTCAGCGTGACGTCAGGGATTCCGAAGTATGTTTTCACATTTGGGCCACGTTGGCTGAATAAAGGTTCCCGAAACTTGCCATGTTTTATATTTGGTGCCTTTAGAACACAATGTAGTCAATCTGTACCGCTATATATAATTAGTAGGCCCTAGAAGATGCCATCAAAATCCAAGACGTCGCAGCCCCCAGGTGCGGGAACTTAAGTAGGCGTCGCCACCCGTATTTCGTTCTTGCGCTTTTTCTGGCTTACCAAACGTTTTATCGTTGTAAGAGTGGTGTTTTTGGTGTTGTAGAACGGTAATTTACTGATGCAGAAGAAATCATTTTTCGCTTTAGTGTCCCTTTAAGTGAGTTACTATATATGCTACGTGCAATTTCTCAACGTTTAAGCCATCGTAACGAAGTGTAGCCATGATGCTGAAAATTTGGTGACCCCAATCCATCAAGTGTTCATTGCTGCTCTCATTAGAAAACTTGTAACCAAAGTGGCTGAAGAGCATAACATGCTTTTGAACATTTTGCAATGTATTGCGCATGCTAAAGGCCCGTCTGAAGATGACAAATACAACCAAAGTGATAGCTAGCCTTCAAGCTGTCTAATGCACAGTAGTGTATCAAGACTAAATGTCTTTTAAATTGATTGAAGGGGATTGCATTAGCAAGTTCAGGCCCCTCCTGTACTGACATATTTGCTCTTGCTCATCAAACGCTGCTTATGAGTAAGGCACATATACAGGTATACGCCTTGGAGAATTCTCTGCCTCCATAATTTTGGTACACACCGTTGTATTTTTTCCACTTCTGTCTCTGTCTCTCTCTCATTTTTGTCTGTGATTATTCATACGACATGTACGAGAGGCTTGGAATAAGTTGACGCGAACCTGTGGCAACACCAAGTTTGCTAAATTGCAATTTCAAGTGAAATTTTGCATGCTTTCACATCTTGGTGGCACATATGACACACTAGGAGGATTCGCGAAGCAGGGCGATCAAAATGTACAATTTGTGGATGCAGAATACTAAAATCGGTGTATGGCACAGGAGTGCACAAGCAAGGACCAAATTGATACATTTACGCTGGTTCATCAATTTATGTAATCATTACATAATCAAAGAGTACAGGACGCTTACGTAAATATCTTGGAAAGTATCTACAGAGAATCCACAGCTACCTAAATTCTCCACAAAAAAAGTGGGAAGATACCTATAAGGAAAGGGGTCAGACAAGGGGAGACAATCTCTCCAATGCTATTCACTGCGTGCTCGGAAGAAGTATTCAAGCTATTAAACTGGGAAGGCTTAGGAGTAAGGATCAATGGCGAATATCTCAGCAACCTTAGATTTGCAGATGACATTGTCCTGTTCAGCAACACTGGGGACGAGTTACAACAAATGATTGAGGACCTTACCAGATCGAGAGAGTATAAGAGTGGGTTTGAAGATTAATATGCAGAAGACAAAGATAATGATCAATGACTGGGCAAGGGAACAAGAATTCAGTATCGCCAGTCCGCCTCTAGAATCCGTGAAGTAGTATGTTTACCTAGGTCATTTACTCACAGGGGCCCTGATCATGAGAAGGAAATTTACAAAAGAATAAAAATGGCTTGGAGCGCATTCGGCAGACATTGCAGATCCTGACTGGAAGCTTACCATTATCATCATTGAAAAGAAAGGCTTACAATCAAAGCATTCTACCTGTGTTAACATATGGGGCAGAAACTTGTAGACTGAGAAATAAGCTCGGAAAACAAGTTAAGGATCGTGCAAAGAGCGGTGGAACAAAGAATGTTAGGCATAACGTTAAGAGACAGGAAGAGAGAAGTGTGCATCAGAGAGCAAACAGGGATAGCCCATATTCTAATTGACATTAAGAGAACGAAATGGAGCAGGGCAGGTCAATGCGTAGGTTAGATAACCGGTGGGCCATTAGGGTTACAGAATGAGTGCCAAGAGAAGGGAAGCGCAGTTGAGGATGGCAGACGACTAGGTGGGGTGATGAAATTAAGAAATTTGCGGGCGTTAGTTGGAATTGGTTGGTGCAGGACTGGGGTAACTGGAGATCACAGGGAGTACGTGGCCTTCATCCTGCAGTGGACATAAAAGAGGCTGATGATGATGATTACTTTACACAGGATACGTTGGCGAGTTTTGTGTGATGTCTTTCCTGGTTGCCTTCACCATGCATAAAGCGTGTGTTGCAAACTTGCACAAATTAAGTCAACTTTCCATGTATCACCATATGGACAGCATTCTACATTGCCAAAGAGTTGCATAGCACCGATAGAGCCAAAAATAAAAGGCAGCACAAATGAGCTTAATTATAGTAGAAGTACAGGTATTCTCTATATAGAAGCACTGGTAACTCCCGAGATGGTAATTAAATTAATTCACGTGTTCTACAATTAGCCTGTCTGCATTGTACACATACACACACACATTAAAATTTTAATGAAAGGGGTGAACACAGTGATAAAAACCGGTATACGATAATGGCAGCGATAAATATTGAAGGCCGCGCTACACATCGCGAAGATCCGCGAAAGCAAGACTGTTGTATAGCGCCTTATCTCGGACGTACTGTGAATTGACAGCTGCCATCGGTTGTACCGTATGCACGTATGCACAGCCGACGGTTATTGGAAACTGCAATTGACAACTCGACTACAATATCGATAAATGTAATCGCAGGAGGTTAAGTTGCTCGTGCCGGTCCAGCTTCCCTGTTCATCGGGCCCGCGAGGACAACGTACGATAACGTGACCCAGTTATTTATTTTTTGAGAACTTAGCGGCACCAAGTCTTCAAGTTCTAAAACACGCGTTTGTTTAGGTGGATGACATTGCAAACGGCTTTATTAAGTGATAAAGACGAATAAAATTACACATGCACTACGTGCAGGACAGAATGAACCGTAAAGCAAAGAGACATATTTATCAAACGCAAAAATAATTAAAACAAAATCATAATTGCGGCTGTTCTTTTTTGTTTACGGGCTTGGCCACGCGATTCGTCATAAGCAGTAAGTAGAACCTAAATACGTTTCTTCATGCACCGTAAAGCACACAGGTGTTTTCTCTGCAAGGCGCTACATGAGGCAACTGCAGCGCAGCAGAAGACAAACGTTGCGACAACACCTGCTAAAGCAGCTGCAAAAAAAGCAGTCGTGTGCCCGTTCGCAAAGCACGAAACATCCTCCATTCGTCCTATGCGCGCGAACGCGCGGACCTCCTCTCGCGCCTCCACGAAGGCAAGGCCAAGAATTAATTTCTGTCAAACTCAAATTGTTACCCGGCCCACTGCGGAGAGATGCTACGCCCCCTTCGCTATCCCTCGTGCATTGCGGACGTGATTATGCGAAGAATTGTAATACATCTGACGTTACCACTGGCTCCGAAGGTTGCTCTTTCCATATAGATTTGCCTGGTTAAGGTCTTGCAAGCATTCATTTGCTGGTTTCGCCAGAAATTTGTGCAAACTAGAAGCCTCTTTGCATGTCAAGAAACAAATTTTGCCCGGAGGACGTGCTTAGGATGGGTGGAAAAGTTCAGAGGGATGTCGTACTTCGACATATTGTTTGCTAGCAGCGTAAGCAAACGCACTTTTACTAAAAGCGCTAATGCGTTTGAATGTTGACATATCGTTTTAAAGTTTTGCTGTTTCGTTGCTAAAGTAACGACTGGCGTACAAAAGTTTGCGACAGTCTTCTAAATCCGGCATCCCTGTCGGACCCCCTTGTGACGTCAGAAGCGTCAATCTGAGGTGGGCTGTAGTTTTCTGTAATTGACGCCGCCATTTCTGACGAAGACTGACACCTTGGTAAGCTGCCACTCAAACCGTCGAATTACCGCTCACGCTTGAAAGCACGATACGCGCGCTCCTAAATACCGTTGTCACGATCGCGAGCAGCGAATAGGGAGGCTGGCGATGCGTGCAGACGTTACGCAAATGCGCGAATGCGCTGCGAAGCATGCCACTTCTTGACGAAAGGAGGAGTTTGCGCGAGTAAATTGACAGGTGTGGGTTCCCCGCCGCTCTGCCGCGCTGTTTCAGCGCCACTGGTCTTTTATTTTGACGGCGAGTGCGGATTTTTCTGCTGTGCGAGAGCTGTAACGGGACGCAATGGTTGTGTCTTCGATTGTGTGCTTCGTGGGTGAGCCGGAGCGTGATCGCGCACGGGCAGCTCTGCGCCGTATTCACGCCGGCCTCCAAACTCGCAACAATTTGGGCTTTCAACGCGATAAAGCGGCCAAGTGCGATAAAGCATGCGTTTCATGGCAGTGTCTGCACGAGCAACTCGCCGCCGTTATAGCGCGGCCGGATGTCGCAAACGCGACGCCTTGGTACGGACAGGTTGCTTATTTAAAACAGGATTTCACAGGAAACCTGTTTCAAGATTCTAATCAGTTTTAAGCGGCCTCGCGATGTGCGCAGCGTGCGAGTTTTTCCTGAAACATTTGTTTCAAGGATCGCAGGGACAGTTAATTTACGGTTCCCAATCGTGAAGGTTTGGACCCGTTTATTCACGTTTGTTAAGGCACGTCACAAGTGCGTTGGTTGGTGCCATCACGGCCTTTTCTTTTTTGAACTATTGTTGTCGACGGTAGCATCGTCCAAGGACGCCTACTGAACGGCGTTATTCATCGAGCGCGGCGTGTGGGCGAGATCGACGCCTCATCTTGTGTATCTGGCCTGTTTTCATTTCCTGCAGCGAACTTCGCGCGGTGGCCAGTGACGCGTTCACCTGCGCTGCGAATGGATCATCGGCTCACTTAGTGATGTTCGCAACCGCCAATGCGTCGACGCCGGAAGAGTGATACTCCGCGCATCGCCTCTTTCTGGTGAGCTTTAGAACCTAATACGTTCATGTCACAACTCTCACGTGAACCTCTTGTTTCGTGGGAATAGCAACTAGCTTGATTTAGTTTTCTTCTTAATTTGCTGTAGCAGGACTTGCAGCACTCGCGTATCTACATCATGAAATCTTTCATGTGCTCATGACAAATTTATTCTGATCACATCATCAAACATTCATGCTGTGCTTTATTGCAGCAGTGCTTTCAACATGTATGAGTAGGACAACACATTGAACGTTCAGTGATTTCAAATATGTTATGGAACTCGTACAATTCAAATGAGCCAAAGCAAATTGAGCAAGCCACATATTTTGTTGTAAATTCTCTCTTTCTTTCTCTTTCTTTTTCTTTCTTTCTTTCTTTCTTTCTTTCTTCTTTTTTTGACTAAACAGCCTGGTTCTACAAGTTGAGGTGCGATAGATGCCACATATATTCACCACATCATTTGTATGTGTTAAGGCTTCGCTAAAATGGAAATTTGAGATAGTTGCTCTTGCAATGACGTGTGAATCGCAGAACATTAGACAAGAGGTGACCGCAGAAACAACACACACATAGTTTTCTCTGCTTATTTTATTTGTGGTCATGTCTTGTTCAATGCTTTGATTGGCCTTTCAGTTGAGGCTGATTTCTGTTGAAGCGCTCTTTCCCGTGCCAGAAAGTGTGGTTACCTGTCTATCTGTCAGCCTTCATTCTTAATTAATTAATTATTTATTTATTTTTATTTTTTGCACGAAGGGAAAAGATAAATTAGTGAGCACACTTCACCTATCCTGCCTTTTCTTTCTTCCGTCACATTTTTACCTGAACATTTATTGAAGCATCTGTCATAGGTAATATATCTGTAGGCAGTAAATGTGAGAAATCTGCTCTGATCAGTGAAATTAAAAACACAAAGGGTCCTTTATTTTCACGCCTCATGCAAGTCTTCGTAATATAAATATAAGCACTTTGGGATTGTCATGGTCTGCGAGAATCGAAGTCTCTTGTGTTGCTTTGTTTTATATATTGCTGTGCATATGTCACGCATGCAAAGTGCATAGCCATCTCTGTATCTATTAATTATGTTTTTGTGGCATCTTCGTCGTGTAAGGAGTAATCGCAGTTGGATGCAGGGGCCATATTCACCACAAGCTATCATTTTTCATCATTTATTTTGATCCCTAATGCCAAGTGGCAGGTTATGGCAAAATAGCTTATGGTGCTCAAGCCAATGATGAAACCTGTAAAGAATGGAGAATGAAATGGACCGTTACAAAATACATCTGTTTCACTATGGCAAAGAAGTGTTTTGCTGGGGGGTGTGAATATTCGAAATTTCAAGTACGAATTGAGACATCTGTGTTATCCAAGTCGTATTTGACCAGAGAATTTGATTTTGAAAGTGTTTGAATATTTGTCTATGACCAAATAGTATGTGATAAGAATCGTTGACAGTGGCCGTCGAGTGCAAAAAGATAAAAGAAACGCTGTAAACAAATGCTCAAATTGTGTTGTTAATCCATCTCTAGGCTTTAGTCGTAGCACATAGAGCAGCGCTTCTGTTTTTTTATTAATTTTTTCTTAACATATTGTATTTAGTAACCAGCACCTTAGACTGAAGTGGTGTGTTCTTTCATTTTTTAGGAAGTATTCGATATACAATTCAATATTTTAAGTTATATTTCTCTAAATATATGTACTCAATTCGATTAGGAAATTCTAATATTTGAACTCCCCTAGGTTTTGCTATAATGCCGTTATAATGCTGGGAGAGTCCATATTATGTGGCAAACATGAGTTTGCTAACAGTTCTATCCAGAAGTTGGGACCGGCTAAAGGCGGGAGGTTGTGTACCTTGCATTTAGATGGCATGAAAATGTTAAAATTGAGCTGTTGAGAGCTGCAAGTCCTCATTTCTGTACACTCTCGTATGTCTACAATCCTGAAAGTGATAGTTGTTTTGGCTGTCAATACTTCTTGTATGATACAATTGCTGTAATTATACAAGTTCTAACACAATTTATACAGAACTCCACTTGACATTAGATATAGTTGAGTTCCACATAAAAATATGTTGTCCCTCAGGGCAAATTTTACTATGAAAAATAAGGAGTGTCTTTGAGCAGTTTTGAGCAGGTAAGCCCCTCTCCTAATTCAGAGGTGTATGTAAAGTGCACTGTTGTTATGATGATATATATGTCTAAGAGCCTCCTCATACTTCAGTCCAGGAGAGACAGCTGTCTCGACGTGAATAAAACTTCTGCAGGGATGCCTCTGCGCAAAATCGAGCTAGTGAATCAGAATCTGAGACAGTTGTTAACCCTAGCAAGAATCTGTCTTACTTGCTGGAAGGAGTCAGTTATAGTCAAGGGTCTGACGGAAAGCCGTCTGGCCAGGTGAAGTCATTGTATAGCAATTGTAAATCTTGTCACCAACCAGTAAAATGACTAACTTGATGTTTCAGTGCCCATACAGGTACTTTGTTCACAAAAACAGAAAACAAGGTGCTGGTACGGACACTGAAACATCAATTTCGTCATTTTAGTGGTCGATGGCAAGATTGATAATTGCTTTATCAAGGCGTCACTTGGGGCACGTCCCACCATATGGAACATGCTGCATGTCTCAAGTACAAGATCGTTATTCTTGTATGGTCACTTATGAGAATACAGCCACTTTTGCAAGGTTTCGCCTGACTTGGCAGCGGGCATTGGGGCCCATAGCTAAGAGCATTCCTTGCATAATGATAAGCATGCTGTCTTGGTATGGTGTCAGGAATGCTGTTGCCTTAGATGCCAATGCATGGGGTGCCAAGTCATACAAAATCTAGGGAAAGTGATCATCCGATAATATCTCCTCCCCCTCAAGTCACTTCAAGTTGTTGCCACCCTGGGTCAATGCCAATTACAGTGGCTTTCCATCATTTTGGTCACCTAATTGATATTAAATTTCTGTAATGAGAATGTGAAAGAAGCTAATTTAGCAGTTGCAGCTGCTGTTACTGTTTAGATGAAGCTGCTGTTACTTTGCATTGTGCAGTTGGCTGCTGAGGAGGCCTTGGTTAGCTGCCACAGCGTGATGCAGGAGGCGTCAAGTCGAGGGGACACAGTGGTCAGCATGCCCAGCCTGCAGCAGCCCCTCAGTGGCGGTGGCAGCGGCCACTGCTCAGATCAGGACTCTGTGCCATCAAGAGAATCCTCACCAGCCCCTGCTGCGCCCACGTCTCCTTCACCATCTCCCCTTACTCCAACCGACACTCAGACACAAGCCCAGCTCGAAGCTGACAAGAGGGCAGTCTACAAGTGAGTGAAAACCAAAGTCTTGTGACTTGGGAAAGGCAGAGAGGATGACTTGAGCATGCTTAGTATGCTCTGTGCCACTGCTTTACTTTTCACTGGTGACGGAGGAAAGTAGACGAAAAAGTGGTGGAAGATAATGGCAATGACAGTAAGAATGGATGCATATATGCAGTAGCCATACAACAAACTTGTTTTCTTAGAAGTGTTGACTCCAGTCCGGTGCTCTGCAGATTGCCCATAGCAGCCCTTGTAGCTGTTTTGCTGCAGTATGGTTGTACAGTGTGATCTAAATACTAATACTTTGTGTTTGCCAGCTTCACGATCGATAAGGACAGCCGTATTTCAGGTTTTCTTTTTCATTGAAGTGACACATTTAATTTCCAGAGAACAAGATATTAACAAAATTAATAGAAAGCTGAGTGACAAAAGTTATATTCTGTCCGGGTGGGCGAATATTCGAAGTTTCAAATATGAATAGTTAGTCGGTAATATTTGATTCGTATTCAAAAAAGAGCTATATTTAAGAATAGCCAAATACTGATGCAACAACTGACTGTTTAGGTCAGGTTACTGTTCTCAGTCTGGTAAAAAAGTGTCACTAATTATCAAAAGTGTGACAACAAAAGTTCTTGAATCAATTCAGAAACAAAATGGGTAATGCAAGCTCTGTGTTCGGTTTCGTGCTGAAAGCCTACATGACAACATTTTATTTGAACTTGTAGTCTATCATTTAATCTTTATGGTAGTATGGCTATGTTGTAGTTTTATCTTTTACACTATAACAATGTGACATTTTCCTTGCAATGGGTCATACTACATGTGCCTATGGCACACAAGTCCTTCATTTCGTTCTGATTGGTTTTGTTTTGACTGGTTAAGCACCAATGCAGTTGGGCAGGAAACCACAAAAACACGTACTAGTTATTATTGCAGAAATACTTTGACGATTAGGAAAACATGAATCGCAAGAACATCGACTTGATAAACGAAATAATGCTTTCTCTCAGTTACGGTCATACTTGTCGTCTGCCTCCCAGTAGTGCCGGCATATAATCGCTGTCACGCTCACCTATCACCGTTTTCAGCATGCTTCCTGTGAACGACTGTAGATAGAAAAATTCGGATAAAAGATTATGTTCCATGGCATTTTCCAAGTTACCAATTCACGATTAGACACTCTGATCGGTAAGCTTTCCATTGCATAAAAAATAAATAGGTACCATGAAAATTGGTTGTCAGTACCTTTAAAGCAAAAGAATGTGCGGTGTTGGCTGGAGTTGTGTCAGTAGTTCAAATAGCTCCAGTGGAGCAAGTGCAGCCAAATTCGTTCAACACTCTGTCAGCAGGAATAAAAAGCTATTTCACAAGATTCACCCTCTTGTTCTTTTTATTGGGCCTTATACTCTAGAATAAGAAGCCAAGTTTTATCAGCTTTTCAAGTAAAAACTTAACAGCGTAGATCCCCCGAATTTTTTTAGTGCCAGTGTCTCTAGCTAGAATTCTCTACCTGGATAACTTTAGAGATGGCAACTCTGCATGTTTTTTCAGAGCAGTGCCAAAGCTCGTCTATTTCACTAATATGAAGATCATTGTTGAATGTGGTATGCATTCCAATATTTAAGAAAATATACAGATTCTGAGCACTCTGGAAATAAATGTTATGCAAAGCTTTTTTAATGCATAAACTGCACAAATTATGCAGAACATATCGCAGTGAGTATCTGCACTAAGGCGGTAGCACTTGAATGTCAGCACACACAATTCCACAATGTTATAACTTTGTTTTGTGTAATAACATTATAATAACTTTGTTATAACGGGATGATATAACTTTGTACATGCTTTTGTTTTGACTACTATTGCGATTAAATTTTGTCACAATTAGATTCGGAAATATGGCGCGCCATAGATGCATCAGGGTTCATGACTACGAACAAGGGATGGCGTCTACCAAAGTGTGATACCTATCTTTCACATTTCGGTTATCTTGTGCAACACATTTCATGAACTGCGCCCTGTATAAATCTATGTACCCAGCTGACTTATTGTACTCCGTTGACAAATAAATAGTGCAGCCTGTTCATTAGACAACCTGAGGCAATACACACAAGGGCATATGGTGTCAGATAGACATACCTCCCGCAGGAGAGCGCAGGATTGAAGCAAAGAATGCTTTGCGCAGCCACATTCTTGTCAGAGTGGAACCTATTGAAGGGTCTGTCTGTGCACTTTCAGGCACCCTCTGTTTCCCCTACTGGCCCTGCTGTTTGAGAAGTGTGAGCGAGCCACTCAAAGTGCCGAGGTCCCCTGCTCTGAAAGCTTCAGCTCTGACATCCAGGCATTCGTACAGCACCAGGAACAGGACCGCAAGCCTTTTTTCAGCGATGATCCTGAAGTGGACGGCCTGGTGAGGGTTTCACTACGTGTTTCGTTAAATGTTGTCAACTCCTGTGATGTGTACCGATGAAGCAGATTTTCTGATGCTTGCCGTCATCATTATTCTCGCAGTCAGCCTAGTTTATGTTTACTGCAGGACAAAGGCCTCTCGCCATGACCTCCAATTACCCCCTGCCTTGCTTTCTTTGACTCCATCTTGTAGTTGCAAATGTCCTAATTTTGTTGCACCACCTTGGCCATTCTCAACTGCACATCCCTTCAGTTGGCACCAATTCTGCTACATTAATAGGTCACCCGTTATCTGTCCGACGCAACACGTGGTGCCCAACTTCATTTCTTACCCTTAGTCTCACCTGGAATGTTGACTGCCCCCGCTTGCTCTCTAATTCATACTGCTGTCTTTTATGTCTCTTTAACATTAGAATTTTCATTCTTCATTCGATCGATCATTGCGTGGTCTATATTTTCTTCTCAAGCTTTCTTGTTATCCTCCCAGTTTTTTCCTCATAGCTTAGTACTACTCGAATGCAATGATTGCACACTTTCTTCCACCTTGGTTTAAGATTTTTAAGAAACGGTAGCTGCTCAGTTTCTGTAAAATTTTAATGTTGCCAGGTATAGCTATGGCCATCACATCTTCACGGTATTTGTTTGTTGTTTTAAACTGTGAACACCATTGCAAACATTGACCCCATCCCCCTTTTTTTACAACCATGCTGTTTGTACAGTTCTTTTAAGTGCTTTCACAGGTCCAAATTGGCATTAATCGAAGCCACTATTGCCGCCATTTAGTGCTCTCGTATGCCAATCCGCTGGCAGCCGTAATCACTGAAGCTCTCATGTAGCCACTGCGGCAATGCTAGGCCTAGCTGCTTCGACGTTTGCGATCAAGCTTCCTGCTGTTAGGTGTCGCAATTTTTATTAAAAGAACTCGATGCCGTCAGCAATGGCACCAACTCTGCTTTTTCATCCTTGCCAATGGCTTAAAGCGCAGAAAGCACAGCAAGGGTTAAAATATTGTTCCTTTAAGCATAGCGTAATGCCGGTTTCCTAATGTTAGCTTTTTTTGCAATGCAGCAGTGTTACGTGGCCGAGCATTCGCAATGCATTGCAGTGAAGTATACTAAGAGTGGAAAGGGGCCACTGTCGCGGGTCAGATTATGTCTTACGTAATTAGAAACGTGTGCACCCGCCATCTCCTGTCAAAGCACTGTGATCGATACACCTATTAAGTGTACTGGCAGGCCTTCAAAGTTATTTTGAATGTGCCTGTGCCAATTTGAGCCCTTGGAGACAGTAAATGGCACGCTTTCTTTCTCTTTCCTTGAGGGGGGTGGGGGGGGGGAACCGCCCAATTTTTCAGACGTCCTTGCAGGCCCTAGGGAGTCCTAAAAACCTAATGTTGACCCTAGTGGTAAATTTTATCCTCTGTGATAAAATGTGCTGACTATTACTGTGCCCTCTATTGTATCACATATAGGATGCTGTTAAAATGCAGGCATGACCACTTCTGCAGATACTGACAATACCTCGCATATCATTGTTATTACCGTTGGTCGAGATTGAATTAAGTGAAAAATTTAATCAAATGAAGTTGAATGACTATATTTGCATGTAAATAATGCGACCACAAATATAATGCGAGGGGGGACTTTTGGTCTCTCAGAAAAAGAAAAAAAATTTATATTATGATTATAATGCTGAGTGATGTTGCAAATAAACAGGAAGTGATGCATAAAAGCGGATGCTCGCAGAGTGCTTCATTCATCGTTACTATGAACTGCCACTGCAAAGTACAGTGAAAGGACGAGTGTGTGGGCAATTTACTCGTCACTGCTGACATCTTTGCCACTGTTGGTGAGAATGGCATCATCCTACCCGCCACCAAGGTTATTGAACAGGCAGCACTCCTGATGTACTGCTTTGCCATGTTTGATTGCGTGTGTTTTAACATGACTCTATAGATGGTAGTGATCACGGTGGTGTTTAGGGGTTTAGCTCACAAATGTTTGAAGTGCTAGAAAAAAATTTACAAGAAAAATTAAATAAAACCATTATGTTTGCTTTATAAACCCGAACATAAATCGAGGAGTGTTCTGAGGCCTAAAATTTCGAAAAACTGCACACAGATCGATAGCACTAGAACACAAGACATGCTTACAAGCTTTTGTAATTCTGTTGCGTCATTCATCTTCAGTGGCAATGTAATGAGGCACACGAGGTCACAGGTTCAAATGCCGGCCATGGCTGCCGCATTTCGTTGGGGGCGAAATACGAAAACACCCACATACTTAGATTCAGGTGCACGATAAAGAACCCTGGGTAGTGCAGATTATTCCAGAGTTCCCCACTACGGCATGCCTCATAATCAGATTGTGGTTTTGGCACATAAAACCCCATAATTTAATGTTAAATTTGAGTGTAACGAGGCGGTTTATTCAATTTGGTTACAGTGTGTGATATAAAAGAGTGTATTAGACTGTGTGGCCCCAATTGCATATCGACACAATTATGTTGTACCTCAGTAAACACATACAATTAAGCCATTGTTTCAGTGGCACTGAGATTGCCAAGCAATCTGTTGCTGCATAACTCTGCATTTGCCTAGGGAATGGCTCCAAGAGTAGTCTTAGCAACTGCTTATCAACTGCTTGAACAGTGAAGAATTTGCATAGACAAGAAGAACCACCCACACTACTACAGCTGTGTAGTACATTCTGCTTTCTTCGCAGTCTAAAAGCTTTGTCTCATGGTTTGTGTTTAATAAATGCAATATAGTCTTTGAAGTTGAAGACTAACAGGGAAATCACCTTTGAAGCTAGGTTTACATGGTGGACTGAATTGCAAAAATTTGGGGTTTGTGGATTGCATATCACTGAACCATACATCGACCATTTCCACGACACTCATTTGGTCCATGAGAAGGCAATTCACGATACAGCTGACAGCCAAGTCACTGTTAGTATTTTTTTTTTTTTTTTTTAGGGAAATAGCAAATTACTGACAACTAAACACTTTAGTCTGTGAACAACCATCTGCTCTCCAATTGAAGTCTAATTGAATTGAAATGCGTGTAACAAAAAGATGCGGCTCATGCTCTTAGCTGGAAGACGACGGAGTGAAATAGGCACCATCTAGATGGCCTTAGTGCTGTTGCCCATTGTTTATGGAACAAAAATAGGGTCAGTTCATCTGCATTGTCATCTGTTTTTCTCTATTGTGTGAGTGCAAGCTGTGAAGTTGTCCAATGTATGTCATGTGTTACATGACTGATTCATCCACAATCAAGTCCATCAAGTAAATCCAGCTAACCTGTCATTATGAGCTGCCCACCCATGCTCCTGTTTGTGTGCAGATGGTGAAGGCGATCCAGGTGCTCCGCATCCACCTGCTGGAGCTGGAGAAGGTGCAGGAGCTGTGCAAGGACTTCTGCAACCGCTACATTGCCTGCCTCAAGAGCAAAATGCAAAGCGAGAACCTGCTCCGGTCTGCTGACTTTCCAGGCTCGGGGTCCCTCTGCGAAGGAGGTGGCAGCATGAGCGACACAGCTTCCTCGTCTTCGTGCTCTTCGCCCCCGCCACCAGCAGCCAGCAACCCATCTCCCCCTCCCGCCCACTCCCTTGTCACTGCCACACAGGTGGGCTTCGGAAGGCTTCCACGGAGGGAAAGCTTTAATGCTTAATCTTGTGATTTAGCTGCGACTACACAAAGCAGTGTTTTACAAATGAATGCTTAGAATGACAGAAAGCTGAGAAAGTTGGTAGGGATTCATGGTACGGAAAGGCAGGCATACAACACGAGGACAAGGATGACTGATGTTTCTGTTATCCTTCTCATTCTTCTTGTGTCCTTGTTTTGTACAGCTGCCTTTTCATATGAGCAAACAGCTTCAAAGACCTTCTTGCATATTGAGCAGCTCTCGGTGGATTGTTTTAAATAGAATACATGGCACAAAATAGCAGGTGGCTTTTTGTTTTGGGAAGAATTTGTTCTTTACATTCATTGGTTTGGAGGTTTTGCTTTATTAAAGCCTAACTGCAATGAGATTTCAAAGTATATCAAGAGCTTAAAGGTAGTGTAAACACCGTATTTACTTGCACCCCTGAATTTTGTCGTCAAAATTAGATTTTTTTTCTTTCCCATGTAATGATCGCACCCTGAACTTGTCGCAGCGATATGCCATGTTCCAAGTCTAGCTAATGATGATCGCGCTTACCATCTGTCGAATGCTACGCGAATGGCTCTTGAAGACATACCAAACGGTCTGCATGCACCCAACATTCTTAAGCAGATGCCCCATTTCATTCCTTTCATCATTTTCCGCACTTCCACGAAAAAAAGAAAGCTACAACCAAAGTTGCCTCGGCTTTATTATTTGTAGGCTTCATAATGGTTTTAGTTAACAACAACAACAACACAAAGGGCGCCTTTCGTTTCTTCTCGTCTGCACTCGTGGGCACGCAACAAATCGTGAGCGGCAACGATAGTGGCCACGTTTACACTGATACGTTAGAAGTGTACCCTATCCATATGCCGACGCTTGTAACGCAGCTAAGATATTCGCCCACCCTTAGCGGAAACGTGCCGTCTTAGAATAGCAGTGAAGACAAATGCCGCAGTTTCCGCAGCATGCCCGCCGCGTGTTTCTATTTCACTGGCAGCTAAGTGCATTCATCTCTCTTTCTGTCCCCTTAAAGTGGACATGGCTACATTATTGTCGCAAACTTGCCGATATTAACGATATTATTCATTACTGATACAGAGGAAACTGTTTCAATGCGCGTAATGTACTCACGAGAAGGAAAATAATCGCGTTCAGCGCGTTCGACTTGCTCCGCCAGCCGCCATTTTTGTTTTGGTGTCCCGCACTAACAGTGGCAGCCGCCTGCTTGTCATCACGCTGCAAGTGCAGGATGAAAAATGAAAATGTTTCTTTTTGTGGGAAATTTAACCCGCGTAATGATCGCACTCCTGAATTTGCGTCAATATTTTTGACAAAAAAGTGTGATCGTTATGTGAGTAAATATGGTATAGAGCAGCCTCTGCATGCATGCATTTGCACATGGCTTTGAAAGGGTGTTTTATTTATTGCGTTGTGTTCATCAGTATTTTGTTATATTATCCCATGCCATTATAAAGAGGTGTAATTGTGTGCTTAATACTGGTGCAGTAGAGTGACAAGTGTCCATACTTTCTGCAGTCATATTGCGCACGAAATGGTGTGCTGTGTGTCTACAGTTTGTTGCTTATAGTAGCCAGGAGTGGTTGAATAGTTAAATTTTCACATTGACTCAAGTATTCAATGAATACTGGCTTTGAATATAAAATCAAATAGTGGATATCTTCTGCCTCGTAAAAGCAGTAATAAACGTTAACTCTTTCAACTCGCATGTTACTATCTGGAGGTTCCTTCATGTGACCAGCTTATAAACCCACAAAAGAGTGAAAACTCATCATGAGCCCTTGTTGAATTGCTGAGCACTGCTGAAGTGCCTAGTGTACCAGAATTACCAGAATACTAGTGTTCCAGAATCTCCATAACCGGCCCCCTCCATTAATAATAACTTATCCTGCATATTTGGCCATCACATGCAGATGCTCAAATAATTTTAACATCAAGCTTTCACTTTGAATACTTCAATTCCAGACAGAAATATTTAATTTACATTTAAAATTTTTAGTATTCAAACACCTGCTACAACTTAAAAGGGTCATTGATGGTAGCTTTTGCAGGGGTTGTTGTGATTGCAAGTAAGGCCTTTAGTGGGTCTGCCTGGCATTGTAAGGAAATATTTCATTTACTTGCAAAAGTATGTTGTTTGGTTGAACATATTCCTGGGTGTTTGGTGTAGCTAACAGTGGTATGGACACAAGGGTTTAAAAGTGAATTGGTATGCTACCTCAAGCCTATGCCATGTGCTCAAACTTAATGACATTCAAGGGACACTAAAGAGAACACCAGGTTAGTATCAGCTGTCAAAATATTCTCTTGGAGATTGTTTTCATTCATTTGGTAGAAAAGAGTTGGTTACTAGTGAAGTAAATGTAGCCCATACTTTCCCTTCCTTGAATTTTCTTTTTCTTTATTTATGTACCTGTATCACCTGTACAAGCATTAAAGCAGGGAGGATATAACAGTGAAAAGCTAAGCAAATATTAAGCACATAATGCATGATAAAAAGAATCATTTAGTGAATATGAAATAACTTGCAAGGGAAGGCTGTTTCACTCGTTGATCGTACATACAAAAAAAGAAAAGAATGAAATACAGTTTAACCTCGATATAACACAATCGATAAAATCAGCAATTTGCTTCATCCTGTCGAAATTTTGGTATATTGAAATTTGATATTTTATGCAGATAAGTACAGTTGCTGTTAGACTTTCCTATTCATGGAAGGGGCCGCAAAATTTTCCGAGTTATTGGGCAGTTGGAAAAAGCCAAGTTGAATGAGAAAGAAAGTTAACTTCGATGAATTTGAGAGTTTGATGCCATGTTCACCATATCTTCACATCGGTGGTACGAAGTGAAGCCAGTCCGGCTTTCACGTCCACTCCACCCCTGTGGCTGATAGTGTTGCCTGTGCTTGAATGATGCTATCATGTAAAGGGCTGGCAGTGGGGAGCAGTGTTGTGATAATTTTTTACTGCGTGTTGCTAAAGTGAGACAATAGAAATGTTAAATTTCTGCTAAATCTTGCTGCAATGTTGCTAAAATTGTTGCTCAATCTTTAGAGTAAACTTTAGGTAACTTGGAACACTATATAATAATGGTAGCATGGCATAGTAATTTGCCTAAACATCTCACGTTTGTCTAGGGTTCACGTGAGTGAGGAATAAAAAGGGAATTTACCAACAGTGTCGAGTGGATTTTTACTTTAGTAGTATACTTAGGCCTACATGACGACAGACGATGACAGCGGAAATTTGGCATTTGCTCTCAGATTGTAAAGTACCAAATGCAGCACAGTTCAAAACGACACAAGCAATCTGATTTTCTAAGCACACAAAGGCACTTGGTCCGCTATATCCTTGAAAATTTTATAGTCTCTCCTGAAAGGACAGTAAAAGTCTGCAAGATGCACAAGGTCGCATGTTAACGTGGCAATGACAGTAAGTGACCTTTATGTAGGTCAGATACTGCAATTCCGTCCCTTGGTTCCTGAGAGCTCTTCTCAGTACTGATTTGTCTAAAACACATGTGATAAGAAAGCAGTGTGTTCAGGCTCATATGAACGAGCCCAGCCACTCCTATGTGTGCGCCTTTCTACAGTCAGTCTATATTATTATTCGCCTGCTCAGTCTAAATCACACAATGAAATTTATAAATGTCTGGCAATTGAATGTATTTAGTAAAAGTGTGGGACCCGGACTGTTATGACCCATTCAAGTAGGTTTTCTAAAGAAAAAATTAAAAAGAAAAATGCATATTGTGAGCACTGTTAATTCTCTGAAGACAACCATTGCTTCATCATGGTCTCAGAGCCCACACCTCATACAGCCAATTTCAACCACTCACATGTAGCTTTTTGAATAAAGCGAGTCCTAGAGGGCTATTTTCAAAGCAACTTTCCTAACCTCGAAGTTGCTAAAATCTCATGTTGTTAAAAAATGGTGTCGGTTGCTAAATTATAAAATTCGTTTCTAAACAGACAAGACAGTCGCTAAATCTAGCAACAAAATAGCTAAAATGGCAACACTGGCAGGGATCAGATGCTTTGTCTGCCTCACTTCAACGCACCTCCCAAACTCCAGATTATGCAACCTCCAGTACTTCAGCACGAGAAGACAGCGTACAATGCCATGCCATCTCAACTCTCACTGGCTGCCTACACGCTCAGCCATGTTGACAGTAATGCACAGCCACGGCCTTGCTAGAAAAAAAAAATGTGTGCACGTCATCCTGCACCCAACATCCCCTGTCCTTGTGTCCCACCATGAGCTTGCACCCCTCCCCACTTTCCCTTTTCTTGTGCGGAAAGACAGCTCTCATCAAGCTGCGCCACTATCGTTCTGGGCTCTGTGATGGGGAGTGTGGTCCCAGAATCTCAGACGTGGTGACAAAGACAATACACATAGAAAACTACTTTATGACAGCAGACAGGGCACAAGCACATGTGCACATATATAAATGAAAGAGGCAAATGACCTGAGCACCTCACTCAACGACCAAAAAATTATGTTAGTATCAGTATAACACTAAAGACGTTCTTCATCCGTAGTGTCTTTACATGGCCCAGCATACCCTAGACTGAACGTGGAAAGCTTGCAAAGTCGTCGATTACTCACTCATGCCGTTGCGGTAAACACAGGCACCGGGCACCATGTTGATTGTCTTCCAGATATTGCAAGTAGGCACATCATAGATGCTTGCGATGGAAACTTCTCGCAGGGTTCCGGCAGACGTATGGGACCATTGCGGTGCTGGCGGCGCCAGCATAGTGTGACTACCCAGCACATGGGGTCCGAAGCCCTAAGCGTCTTATCGAAAACGTCGACAGCTACCCGCACAACTTCTTCCTTCTTCCCTTCAGCTTTTGGTACACATCACCGGCCACACCGAAACTGAATCATGACAGCTCACCCTTGCACATGTTCACTTGCACCTAAAGCATAAAGTGCACCGGATGCGATAGGATCTTGTTACACGCTGACTTTGTACAGAACATGACGCTGCTCTCCTTCGGCAGTCACTTTTGCTCAAGCACCAACTGATTTGAGAGTTGTTCGTTTGCAAGCAGGTGCAATTTAACCATTTGACCATCATCGTCCACGGCCATTTCAACTTACTGTAGGCAAGAAGTAAGAAAAGTTAAATACTTGGTTGTATAGAGAATTTCGTTATATTGAAGTTCATTATATCGAGGTTTAGCTGTAGTATGTCACCTTTAGAAGGAATTTCTCTTATTTTTGATGCGTTATCGCTGATCCCATCATTGGTATATATACACTGGTTCATTAATGTGTTTTTTCCTTTGAATGCTGACTTTGGGATGACGCATATTATGAGTAATTTAGGTCCTAGGCTTTTTTTTTCTTCCTTCCCCCCCCCTCCCCGAGGAGTAACCTAAGCATTGGCGCGTCAGTGTGATATCAGCTGTTTCAAACTATTTGCTCACAGTTGCATCGTTTGGGTGCAGGAAATGTTCTTGAAGCTTGTTACATTGAGTCTCTTGTTCCTTTATTATGAAATTCACTCTTTCTTTACTAAGAAACAAAAATAACAGGGGCCAAATAGACACTGCCAAAACACATAATGTCATGGTGAGTTGGTGCTTCGTAACAGTGTGGCCATCCGTTTCTCTCTTTTTTTTTTTACCTTTTTTGGTTTACCATGCCTTCTGTCATGGTAAGAGTAACCACTTTGCTATTTCAGAAATGTAATTTACTAATACTATTTGATATTCCTCTTTAGTGTCCCTTTAAATGTTCGAGGCATTGAGGTATCATTTCATTTGAGTGGTCCACTTCACACAGATCTTATGGCACTAGCTTCTATGATATGGCTGATCTGGGGGAATTTCTGCGAACTTATTTGCTTTAAGGTACACAACATTTGCCAGCTCAAGTATAAATTGCACCATTTAGTATAAAGCAACCACAACATTGCAGCTTAAATAGATAGCATTGATAAAACTTGAATGGGCATTTTTATGTTGGACATTATACTTAATCAACTTACAGTATCTAATCAATACATTTGGTACACGTTCCACATATACGGCAGCAACGTCAATGCTAGTGGCAAATATTGGAACCTTTTTGGACACTTGATGTCATTAGCCTTGACCTTTGGCACAGGTAATTAGTCTTGGGGAGAGTACACTACATATAACGCCTGTTTTACCTCTGAAATTCAACCATAATAATTCAGGTGATAGCATCTTTCTAGAGGTTCATGAAGCAAGCCAACTGCATTTTTGGCCTTTTGGCTTGTTCCATGGGTGGTGGGAGTGCTTGATGATAACAGCGTCATGAAAAAGGGGAGGTGGCCCTCTCTTTCAGTGCAGCTGCTGCGTGTTGCCAACTCATCCGCCTCTACCTTTTTTTTTTCTTCTGCCTCTGGTGGTGGTGCAGGGCAACTGCCTCTCGTCTTCTGCTCTGAGCTCTGGGCAGGTGGTCTCAGGGGGAACAGTGTTCCAAGTTGTGCAGACCACGGCTGGGTTCGTGGCACAGCCCATTCAGGTAGGGGTCACAAGGGCCAAGGCAGGGGTCCAGGCAGCTAGCTTATCCCCATCCAAAACATTGCTGAGTTGCCAGTGTCAGCTAGTCGGAGTAGCGGACATCCATCATTTAGTCGAGGTGGCATCAGTTTCACTCTGTACTCTATGGGCTTTTATTGGGTGCATATCAGTCTCATAGAATGAAAGCATAGTTTTTTTTCTGCGCTGCATCAGTGCTCAAGGAATTTACAGAAGCAGTCAGTTTCTCTCGTCACAACACTTGAAATTGTGATGGAGCCTCATTAATTTCAAGTAGAAAGCAATCAATGCTAATAGTTAGAGACTTATTGAGAGTAATAGCAAGCATGGGACCTTTACTGATGTCATGGTAAGCCATCTGTATATGTTAGAGGATGCAGTCAGTGAGCTGTCTGATGTTATAAGTGATATGCGGGCTGACAGGTGATAATTGAAAGGAAAGTAACATGTGAGTGTAGTTTGGCTGGGATTCACATTATTCATTGTCGAAACTTGCACGTTGTGTGCCCTCAGGTAGCAGTTGAGCTGCTGGCAACCGATTAATTGGTGCTCCCTACAGCCATCTCAGCCAGTGTACTAATTATATCTACTAGTCTGAAATTGCATTGCATTCTTTAATAGCCTATTGCGGTACTGTAGCTTTCATAATATTAATCATACCAGTCAATTCTCCATGCTTCATAGAGGAGAAATGCTTGTGTTAGATCAGTTACATGACCAAAAAAGGGCTCCATGCTTGAGGAGCATAAAGGTGTCTGCATATTGAAATGAAAACAATGCAGAAACATGGAAGGTGGCACTGAAATGGCACACAGCACTAACGGCTGATTTTATTAAAGAAATTGGCAGATGTACATTTAACTGTAATTAGTATATAAAATAAAAGTAAGCTGATGAGGGAACATTAATAGGCAAGTATATGAATATGACACAAAAAACCATATAGAGCGTCAGTGAACAGTAGCTAGAATGAATAGAATCCATCTTGCAGTGGGGTGGCGATCAGAAAGCACTACCAAAGTCTGGACACATAGGGAATATTTGGTGTTTTTGTCATCTACGAGGCGGTACTGAGTCAGAAGTATGGTGTCAGTTGCATTCCTCGGAAAAGAAATAGAATATCTGTCATTCTAGTGATCGTGCTGCGCCATAATCCATCTGGATTGCTGTGTACACTTGCTTGAGTGAGAATGAAATGAAAACAAAGGCACCTACCCTTGGCATTTGCTTTCAGCAGTGCAATAAAGCAGATCTTCTTCACTTAAAGGAAAGGTATATCTCCAGCTTTCAAGAATTAAATCACTTGCTGCTCAGTGATGTATGTCATCCTGTTTGCTATCTTCCAATTATCTTTCTACATCACGCCTCCCATTGTGCATCGGCTGGGCCCTCTCTGATATGTGTAGCCAAGGCTTGATTTGCATGTTTCATGCCATTTACCATTGCACATATAATCTTAATCGCACCATCTTCCAAATGTGAATTTTTATTTGTATGCTGGTATCAGGCAGAGTGAACTGAAGGTTCCAATTAACCTCATCAAGACTGTGCTGTAGCATGGGCAAAGCTCACTTCAGCTATTCTAACCATTAGTACTGCAGCAGTCAAGCTACTATGCTGCCTATGTGTGCTTTATTAAACTGCTAACCTTATGTGCTTTGCTGCAAGGATGTCATAGTGTATCATAAAGTGTTTTACCTTTAGGTATCACAAATTCCTAGGACTATAGATATCAGAAATTCAGCTTGCATGTTTGTGTCTCCCAGCTAACATGGATACATTTACCATGTTATAAATATAACACGCAGTTTTGGTTTCCCACTTTTATGCTACAAAAATGTAGTGATCTCTGCCACCGGGCCACCAAGGTATGCGCAAGGCCAGCCACAATACTTCAAAAAAAAAAATTACTGTTATGAATTGTGGATTTTGTATTGCACACAAAATTGTGACATCTGTGCTCCTGCAATGTAGTGCTCAAAACTGAAATCGTAAATTTAGAGTGCTGGTTTATTGTGGCCAGTAGCATACCGACTGTTTGCATTATAACCTTAATATTTTGAAATTGTTGTGACAACTTCCATATTATGCCTAAGTGGCACTGCTGTTAAAGTCCATGCCTCAAGGCTCATCTTTATTTCAGATCCAAACAAGTGCAACTCTGCCTGTGATAGCATCAATCCACGGTGGGACACCATTGTCTCAGATTGGTGCAAACCTCTCCGCTTCTAACCAAGACCATCGAGTCTCTAACCTCGGTTAGTTTCGGAGATCTCAACCTGCATCTAGGAAAAAAAAAAAAAAAACGTCTTATACTGAGATGTTTCTGTGCATGCATGCAACGTGTGAAGTTTTGAGCCAGTTGACACGTGTTAAAATAAAACTACTGAAGCAACAGTGTACTTCTCATTCTTTTTTCATTGAACTGTTTAGAATACTTTTTCCTTGTAGCTGAATGGATATGCTTATGGTGTAGCTCTGTGTTAGGTTATCACTGAAAATGTTCCACCTTCGTGTTACTAGTTCATGTTGTGGAATTTGTGAGTGCAGAGATGTATTGTGATTCTTTTGTAATAGTGTTACTGGATGGGTGGCAGATATAGTGCGCAAGTTTTGGATTCTGCTCAGGAACCTCAGTGTTCTCACATTTTTGTGGTTAACTTTCTGTGAAATAGTTGCCTATATTTTTTCTTGTTGGCTTCTTTGCGTGTTATTGCCTTTATTACTGTACTGATTTGTGTAAACCATTGGTGCATGTCATAAGACTTTTATGAGTCATGCTTGCATGCTAGACAGAAGTGATTGCCATGCACATTGCTTTGACTGGGCTGTTGTCAGTTTGCTTGGCAGGTATGATTCTAAAGTGATATTTTGGAGCTGTTCTTGCTTTGCTTTTGCTGTTCCTAAACAATGTGAGATCACTGGAGATATGCTTGATCGGTCACTTTTGTAGTATCACAATCACTGCGCACCAGTGAACAAAGCCAGTGGAAGTGCCTAATTCAATAGCAGGGATGACTCGCCTGTTATTATTCATAGCTCTAGAGTGCATTGAAAGGATACTCATCTTAGGTTTTGCATTGCACATTACGTTGCACAACATTGGAGATATTTTCAAACGTTATCAACAAAGAAAATGGCCATTGGTATGTGTTGTAGTATTTGAAACACATGTGGTGTCTAGAGCATTAGGATGTGATAAGGATGTGGCAAATGGCAATTTTGAAAAGAGTTGAATGTCTCTCGAAAGGTGATGGCACTGAACCATATAGTTTCACTGGCAATATGATGCAAACGTTTTGAATAGCTTAATGATATTGCAAGCCAGCTCCATATTCTTAGTCTAGTGATTAACAATCAAGCTGGAAAACAATGACCATTTGTTTCAAATATGCCTGCCAGTCATCCTCAAGTTTGTGCAAATTATTTGGACACTATGTGAAGGATGACCTGGAATTTTAAATTGTTGCTATTTGATTCAGAGACGCAACATAGTATAGTGTATTTGCTATTGAACATACTCGAAAATTTACACACCCGAGACCATGCCTTACAATTTTTATCATTTTTTGCAAAGATATGTAGCAAACGCACCGAGGTGTTTGTCATCATTTTCTGGTACAATCTGAAATCAGTTAGAAAATACAGTTAAATTTGAGTTATCAGCTGTTAGCTTGCAGCTGCAATTAGGCTTTTTTATTATTGATCGAAATGCCAGAGGGCTGTATATTGTAAAAAGATGGTCTGGTAAAGTGTGAGAAATACTGATACTGCAGTTCTAGGTCGTAAAGCATCGCTCAGTAGAACATGTTCGGAGAGCTTATGAATGAACTAGAAATGTGCCATTTTTTAATGAAGGAAGCACAGCTGCACTGAATTGTATTAATATTGTCCTGCAGGAAACTGGTGCAATATGAATTCCAGTTTTGCAGTTGGAATTTTTAAAGCTTTACATCATCTAGGTTCTTTATTGTGTAATGAATTTATCCTAAAGGTTCTATGCTTTGCTTTAGTGCTAAAAGTATTTCAGATCTCAATCGCAAAGTAAAATAATCTCGTGCTCCAATGCAACTAAGAACACTCTTAATTCTCGCAACATGCCATATAAAACCATGCTATTAAATTTTTCTTTTCAAGCCAGCAACCATGCCAGAGGCATGTTCAGGTTGTGTATGATGAAGTGCTAACACCTGCTCAAAATTGTGAAATTACTGTGCTCATACCCCAACTTCACGCAGCTCCGAGGGCTCTCTCAGTGAGTGGTGATGATGAAGAGGAGGACCTCCTGGGCTCGAAGAAGAAACAGAAGCGCGGAGTGCTGCCGAAGCAGGCGACCAGCATTATGCGCTCTTGGCTGTTCCAGCACATCGTGGTCAGTTTCATGTGTCTTGTTTCCTATGGATCGTTGACTTCTTTCACTCTCTTTTCATTGTGTAATTTGTCTCTGCAATAGATTCCTGGGTAGCATTTTTAAAGGTAATGTCTGTCTTGGTGAGTTACCCCCCACTTTTCTACATCGGCTATATTTCTAGCCTCTTTCGTGGGCTGATCCCGGATATAGTGCAGTCTAAAAATGTGCACCAATCACAAAGATAGATACGTTAAAGGTGTTCCTGGTGGCATCGGTACCAGTGTTTCAAGGGAGCGTTTCGCATTCTTTCTTAGTGACAGCTAGGGTTTTGAGATGCTGTTCTTGAGACACTGAGCCTCTGGTCAAAGACAAAGATGTTGTCGTTTGAGATACTGCGGGCCTCAGAATAAATTCTATGGCTCGTACACCCCATTCTCACCCCCAACTCGCTCAGGAAGACATTGTCATTGATCGATGTCAACTACAGGTTGAATAACCTTCCGTTTTTTTCTTTTGTAAAGGCTTAGAGCTTCTTGCAAATAACTGGAGAAAGAAAGCAATGCTGCCGGACTGTTGCATGCATAGGGAGCCAGGAAGTAGAGACTTTGTCAGGGAGCCAGGTCACCTTGAAGATGCACCTGGCAATCATCATTCTGCCTGCCACAAGGTTTAGCCTTCACTTAAACAGTGTGCAAAAGGCTTTCTTTTTCCATTTTATTGCGTGAGAGCTTGTTACTAAAACATAACCACTAACTCTATGGTATGCAGCTATATATTGAATGTGGACAAGATCACCAGCATGTTACTGCAAGGAAGAGAAGGTCTGTGCTCTTTGTGCTCCGCTTTCAGTCGCATGTTGTTTTGTTTGCTCATTATATGTGAGCAAGTGGTAATGCAAGAAGTAGTATGGGGGAATTAAGACATGTTACAAAGATTCAGTTTCCAAAAAAAGCTTCAGTTGCACTGCCATGACCATGCTGTGACCATGTTTTAGGCCAGGCCAAAGCCCTTCCACCCACGTGCCACTACTGCTTTTGCTAAGTTATGCCAACCCTTGATATGTGCTGCCATTTCCTGATGTGTCACATCAGCTACTCCTCTGCAATTTCTGATTTCAGGATTTCCAGTTCCAGTAGTTCTGCTTTGATGATTACCCCTTCCTGAGTTTCCACTTTCAGTGTTGCTGCATGCTCTAAGCTCTGCACAGTAGTAGCAGATGGCAGACGCTGTCATTTCTACTTGGAACCAGAAGTTGACATGACATAAATTTTGCTTGACTCCAGAAGCTGAGGGAATGTTGGTGGTAGTTAACTTGGTCGGCGTAAACATGTATGGAGGGGCTTTGGGCCAAGCCACGTTCAAGACAAGCTGAACGTTCCGTACTCTTGTGGTTGGGAACTGGCACTAACAGTGGGGCTAGGTTTTCCTCTTGGTAGCGTTGTAAGAGACTCCATGGCTGGAAGAAATGAAATCTGCAGTTGCTTCTGTTTCGTTGGACGTGACATCAATTGCTTTGCCTGTGTGTAGTAGGCAAATCCCTGTGTGGAGGGCTCTGCTGTAAAATTTTATAATGCTGTGCCTTTATTGTAAGTCAGGAGTTGGTTTTCTGTTGGTTGGCTCATGATGCTTGGATTTTTCGCTGAATGTAGAGCTAGTGGTGGCAGTCCTGTCTGTAGTTAGGGCTGCTGCTGAGCCCACTTAGGGCAGCACAGTAAAAGCCACTCTTGGAAGGAAAAGCCAGTCAAGTGTACTAGTGGCAGGAGTGTTTGGCACATTGAATATTCTGCTGGGTGGCTATTTGTTACAGGTGCACAACGCATACACAATTCTTGCCAAAGTGTTAAGTGGGATTTTAAGTGAAGTTTTATTTTAAAATACGCAATATTAATATAGTCAGCTTCGTCTGCATTTCTCTCAAACTTTTGCAACACAACTGACAATATTCATTCTTTCTCCCTCTTTGCTTATTGGTTCAGCACCCCTATCCCACTGAAGATGAAAAGAGGCAAATAGCAGCTCAAACCAACTTGACCCTTCTCCAAGTCAACAACTGGTGAGTCTTTGTATAAAGCTCTTGTTTAGAACTGCTGTAAACATTTCAAATGTTTTGTATCCCTGTCTATCCTCACTATGGGTAATGTGCATGAGAGTTACCTCTACATCGATGCCTGCTTCTTTTATTGTCTGTGCTGTGACTGAAATCCTAAGGAGCTTGCAATTCTGCTCGAAGGGAACCTTTAAAGAATACGAATTTTTTGTCACTTTTCTGATTCATTAGGAATCAAACATTGCTTGAGCAGACAAGTTGGAAAGTTTGGATTATGAGATAATACATCTAGTTACCAGTGCTTGCTATTTAATGATTTGTCATGTCAGTAGGATAGTGTTTTCACAATTGAAAGTGGAGGTGTTTTTGATTTCATGCTTGTAATAAATTGAAATGTTTTTATGGAACTCTTTCTTGGGAGTATTTGGATTGGATGTTGCGTGGAAAGGCACCCATTATGTTTACGTTTTCACTGCTGCATCTTATTCTGCATTTGTCCTGGTGTAAAGAAAGTGAAATATTATACAAAACAGTTCAAACAGCTGAGCACATAAACAGTCTTTCAGATTCCCAGACCTTCTTATTAAATTAAATGATACATTTAGGTACTTGGATCAGATTTCATTTCTTGACGTGATCTCTCTTGAAACTGACGCAGTTATCTCAGAGCTTCAGTCGCACATGAGCGCCAGCAGCTTAGAAAAACTTTTGGTGCATCCACACCACTTAATCATGGAGGTTGTGCAAGCAAGTTGGTTGCAAAGTAAAGGTCTCGAATGGTAGAAAAGTGGCCATTTAGGGTCTGTTGCAAAAAGCCACTGAACCAACCAGGAAGAGCAAGACCTTGGAATTTGCTGACACTTTCTTTATTTGCCAATAGCAGTTTGAGCTGATTTGCATGTTACTGCTACTTTCTTTTCTTTTTTAATTGTGGCGGAAACCGCGAAACCACAGGTGATGGTGCTGCTGTACATTTCAAGGCACTTGTAGTGAGCTCGTCATCATGGTAGGCAGTGAGAGCACTAGAATAACCCAAGTGAAAATCAGCAAGAGGCAAGTGTGTGCTGAATGAAAGACGCAGAGCACCCTATCGAGTCTGGATGGCAGACATTTTTTTCTACTTGAGTCTTTCGTGTTTTCCTGTCCTTCATGCTGCTTAATCACCAAGAATCAAACCTGTTTGGTGCAAAAGCCGATGAAAATGGTGCCAGTCTTGAGACATTTGGGTATGATGACAGGCAGGTTGCGCTTGCTGCAGTGAACGTCAATCGGTGCGAGTCCCTCCTTAATTTAATTGCCAGTGGTGTCAGTCGTGAGACCTTAGTCGATTGCCAATGTGAATGCACCCTTAGCATGTTAAAGACAGCATCCTCCACCTTATAATTTCCGAAGTGCTAGCCTCCCAGAATCTCTTCTGAAGTTTGAAACAGGTGAAGTCGTTTGGGTTGATTTTAACACTTATGACAAACTTATCCAGCAAATGGCTGCCAAAACAGCTGGCACAGATCACGTGTCTGATTAAGTGAAACTGACGGAAGTGTATCTTGGCTTCTACGTTTACCTTATATACCTGCACACTTGAGAAACTTCTCCAAATAGGTCACTTGAGTTCACCTGCCCAGGTTCATTAATGCCCGTCGGAGGATTCTGCAGCCAATGCTGGATGCCAGCAACCCCGAGAACAGCCAGCAGAAAGCCAAGAAGGCCAAAGTGCAGACGGTGCGGCCGGTCGAGCGCTTTTGGCCCGATGCCATCGCATCCCTACAGCCTCGAGCATCGAGTCACAATGGCATGGCTCCAGTTTCTTCTCCCAGTGCCCATGGCAGGCCTTCCAGTGAGTGCTCACACTTGTGGTCTTAGCATGAAGGAAAGAATGAACAAAGGGGGAGCCTGACATCAAGCCTCAGGAAGCCAACCTCCTCTAGCATTGCTCCTCCTTTCCTTTGGGGCCCATGTGCACGTTGACTCTGAGGAAATAGATCCTAGTTGGCTGCCAGGCCTTTTGAGGCATTGTTCAATTCATGGTGGCCATGATATGGCAGCCATGGCGTGTTTCTGGCTGCTGCAGTTGCTTTTGTCTAGTAACATTGGCTGCTTCTGGTGCTTGCATTGCATAAATGTATGGCCTTTGAGGTCTGATCTGAGGAAGCAATCACCAGGACTGTGATTCGGATGTAGATTCCGCTACGTGGATGCTGATTCCGCTACGTGGACACTAATATTACGTGCAGCTGTACAGAGTACAGCTGCGTTAAGTGAGGCGGTGTGCGATAGTGTTGTTGCCCGCTACAAGGAAGCCAGTTATAGCATTCTCCTCAAAGGAATGTAAGTGCTGCGCCACCTGTGCCACCTTGCGCTGAACGATCTTGCACCAAAACACTTAATTTCGAACGAAGTCGCCAAATTTAGCGGGATCTGCATGTTCAGTGGCAACCAGGCAGCCATAGTTAAGCGTTGGCGAGCGTTTAGCCCTGGAATCCAAGCCTAAGCAATTCGTTTCAGCGTTGGCATCTTTGGAGTGGGTGTTTGTTTAGTGGTGCATTGCAACTTGGCTGCAAGAAAATGAATACCTGTTTGTGCTGTACAATGCATTAGGAATGTTTTATTAAGCTTTATGCATTTACGCATTATGCGAACTAGCTAAAGATGATTTGAAACAGCTCTCATTTTATGGGGTGGTCCAGAAGTAAAGCTGCACTATCAGCTGATTAAGTTCTACGGCCTGTTCATCGTGTAGCTCATCAGTTTCATTATACATTTTAGCACTCGCTTTTGCACTGTATTGGTAAATCTCTTTTGATTAATGAGCGAACACTGTGTGTGCAGCACATTGGGTTACTGGGATGGCAGTGCGGCATGCTGACAAATTACCTGCTTACTTTCGTGAAACTTCTTGGCCACAAATATTTAATGGCAACCATAATCGTCACTCATATTTGGACTCCAGCTACATCATATTTTGCACGACCGCACCACACAAAATCCCCTGCAGAACACAAGCCAAGGAGGTAAAGTTTTGGTCAACCTTAGCAGCCAAATGGTGGTTACAAAAGTTAGTTGAAAACGCAAGTGACCGAAATTGTGTTTGCGGAAATTGTTACTGAAGTACAAAATGGCTACTAAAGCCCCTCAAACCTCTTAAAGTAGCCACACTCTCCTTCTTTCCTCCTCGTATCTCCTCTCTTTTGCGCCCCCTCCTCAACTGTTGTGCCACCTACTTTGTTCCAGCAGAGCGGACGACCTTTCGCCGAGTGAATGCACACGTAGCCAGGCGGTGCTTTTTTGGCATTTGCACTAGCAATCTAGCTCCAATTAACTTCATCTACAGCATAGAATTTCTGCTGGTAGGCTTTTGCAAATTTAGTAACTGTGCATTTTTGTGTTTTGATAATTATTCCGCAGTGAAAATATCTAAACAAACGCTAAAGCTGGCTGATGACGACATCGAATGTATCATGTACACTACAATTAAGTATGAAACCTTGTCAGGTTGGTGTCACGAGATTTTGTTGCGAATGTTTGCAAATGACAGTTTTAGAATCGAACACTTATTGTCTTGGCGTCCATTAAGCCCTCTTGCAACCTACATAATCCGCGCTCACCTTGCCAGGTGAACTCGTGGCATGTATAAGCTGTGACGCACATAGGCTGGCAGGAAGCTCGAATGGTCGCTGCTCTGAAGATTTCGTAGCACATTACAGCTACAATACCAATGAATTGGCAGCCTTCATACGTGCTTGACAATATTATCCACATGCTCACAGGCTTGGACCATGCACTTGTGCGCTATTATATCGCTAATGCCTCGAAATCTACAAATATATGTGCACCTAATAATTGAGTCAGGACTTTGCGTACATAAACACTTTTCTAGCATGTGAGAATGTGGTAACTGCATTTCTATCTGGCTAACAAGAAAGAGCATAGCGGGTTTTCTTTGAGAAAACTATCTTTTTTTTTTTGCCAGCATAGTGACTGATTATGATTCAGCACATGTAAGTCCGTCTCTGCAAGAAGCAATGAACTTGATTTGATGAACTCAATAATTTATAAGGGCATACATTAAAGGCTGTTGTGGTTTCTCTGAAATAACATTTGCACAATTTGTCTTTGAATTTGTTCATTAAACAGGTCCTTTCTTGTGGGAAATGAAATGATCTTGTAGTAGTGCTCGAAATGACACAACAATAAGAAACCGTGTAATTAGTACTCAAGCCTTTGAGAGTTGAAACATTTATTTGCCGACGTTGGTGCATTACAGGTTTGCAGACGCAAGTCAGTATACGTAGCTACACTTGTTCTAATATGAACATTGTTTGCATGCATATTTTTGAACAGTGCATCTCAGAGACATAGTTGGCGTATGAGCTATATAGTTGAATAAACAAACAAGCAAGCAATTAAAGTCATTGAACGAGCGAGTGACCGCACGTTTTCCTTGCCAAGCATTCCACTATCGTATCTAAACCTTTGGACACTTCAATGCTCATGCACAACGAATGTGCATATCAAAGAGGTACAGAGTTGTCATTCAGCAACAAACCTGCCCCACAACTCGGCTGCGCGAGAGCGCTCACCCTTTACATGAGGGCCTCACAAGTCCCCTGATCAAACGCCAACCACGAACGCTGGTGAAAGAGGCAAAGAAAGCTGTTCACCCTCACCCCCCAAATAAAGTGAACAAGTAACTAGTAAAGGCATAGAATTGGTTTTCCAAAGTAAGCTTTTGCACTCCAGCTTCAAGTTCTATTTGAAGAACTGTGCTGAATGTTAAAAGTTTCCTAATCAGGCTTTTGCACGTATCCTCACGTTTCTGCAACTTTGGACCAATTGGTGTATACATGGATAAGCGCACAGAACACGGCCACATAGTGTTGATAGAAACAAAGTACACATTGCATAGGAGCTGTTTAAGAATGTGCAAAGAAATGACAATGAGGCTCACTAAACCATGGCACGGTATTCACGAAGTTATAGCATGCAGCAAATTACGCAAGCCTCATAACCTACTATTACTACGAGAGACTCTCAACTTGCATCGCAAATTCGTGTCAAGGATGTCAGTTGAAGTTCTTTCTGGCAATTTGGTGAATCTACATTAAGACATTGTGCTTGCTGGATGGCATAGCGAAGAGCTTCTGCCCTTCACTGAATCAATTTAGGCATCCAAAGGTGCAGCAGCTCATAATCAGGAGAAGCACCAAGAAGGCACACTGCTCTTGTCATAAAGTTTTAGTTCACGGCATGCCCAAAGGACCAACACCACACGCACGTGGGGGCAACTGTGCCAACATGTGCTCCTCGCCAGTTTCTAGAGACACCGCTGAAGCAGAAGTGGCGAAGTGTGACTATAAACAAGCGAACCTGGTGCTTGGTCCCATGTGGTGCCAATAGGGCAATAGGAACGCTGCCGCGGCTGCGGCAAGGGTGAGCAAGTAGAAAGGAGAGGAGTCCCTACCGACACGGCATTCTTCAAAGCAGGTTGCCACTTTATGAATTTTGAGGGGCTTTAACCATTACAAGACCTTGCCCCTGGTTCGCACATGCGTAATATGCACTCAACATATTAGACCACAAAATTTACGTCTGAGACCGCTGGTATTACTGGTGCGAGGACTTGCTGTCACATGAAATTTTTTTTTCAAATTTCACGAGCTTTGTATGTTTGCTTTTTCTCTGAAAATGGGCCACACATGACCTAGGTTGCCTTATACGTTGTTGTTGGTAATTTCTAGAAGTCATCCGCAATCTTTGCATTGGCACCTTATTGAATAAGTAAAGCAATGAATGTTAGCTAATTAAACTTACATATTAGTTTCTTGTACAACAACAAAAAAAAGATGACTTTATTGGTATTAACAAAAGTCTATCAACATATAGTGGGTACCTTTCACGTAAAGCTCTCGGTTATATTTTTTCTTGGCCATATTTAGTTGGCGCATCAGGTGTGCAACTTGATAATGCTTTCTAAGAAACCTTTATAAGTTTTTTTGTGGCTTCATGCTACAGTTGGGTAGATGACAATGTTTCCCTTTCATGAACTTTCCTCCACCGCAGAACTGATTTGCCATGACTTAATAGTATTCTGCAAAGTCAAATAAAGGACACCTTTTCTTCATGTGTCTAAATTTCACTCATGTTGAGCTTTACCGAGCTGCTTCAAAACGGACAATTCATGCACCAAACCTGCTCCAAAGTGCCAAATCTGCTGCTCCCAGAGCTGGTTCAAAACTTTCTTGGCCGCTTACATTCCTGTCATCAATAAATGTGGTGCTATAAGTCGTGCTCTTGCTTTTCTATTTCTGGTTCTACCCCGCTAGTTGTGTCACATGTGTTATCACGTTTTATCCACTACTGCCGTGATGCGTGCGTGCGATTGTCGACCGTACAAAAATCTCTGCCACATACCCGTTTCCACTAGTGTACAAAGCCAGTGACTGGGCTGACATACCAGGCCAACTAGGCTTTGCCGACTACTTGAACATGGAAGCAGATGGGCAGACACTGTATGGTAACGTGGTAGATAAAGTCACCGACAGGGTAGCCATGGGCAATGGTAGGGATGATAACGAGCCCATTTGTGAGCCCGCTTTAGCGAGTTATCAAGTCCCTGAATGTTGTTCGTAGCTTCGTTGAGTGTAGTAGGGTTCCCAGTTAGATGCTGTGCTTGATTAGCAGGCTAGAGCTCATGGGCGGTATTCTCAAATGATCGGTTTTGGAGATAGCTTCACTTTCGCTATATTTTGCGAGACTCGGTGGCGGACGCATCCGCCTACTATACAGGCGACAGCATTCTGGTTCTGTGCCAAGCTCATTATTCTCGCACAGTGCCTGAAGTGCTGTAGGCCATATACTTCGGCACATTCAGCATCAATTCTCACGAAAGTGAAACTCATCTCCAAAAGTGGTCATCCGAGAATACTGCCCCATGACCCTTGGTACAGCAGACTACTGTAACAATCAATCCCGCATCAGGGATTACTTTGAGTAGCCAGGCTACATGGAAAATAAGTGTTTTGCTCTTCTTTTTCTGTTTTTATTTATTTCTGGGTAATTCGAAAATCTGCTTAATTTGAATATTTTTGCGCAGTTCGCCAAACTTCGAATTAACGAGGTTTTACTGTCAATTAGAATTTGCACTGATAAACAAATGCACCTGCGGTTACCCTCAGTTGATGCCTCAACCTCTGTCATTGGCAGTATTCTCGAACCTGGAGTCCATTTCACGAGAACCGTTTTGTTCAAGATGAGATTATCCTCAAATTCAGGCATTGATTCTGTGCACCATTTTATAGTAGGGGAAAGAAAACACCCTGCACAACTACTCTTAAATTGCACAATAACTAAAGTGCCAGAAATAGCAGGAAAGAGTGCATACTTAATGTTTTCAGCATACCACACAGCGGTCATGCAAAGTACCACAACATGTGCCCCCGTCATGTGCAGCTATGATGGTGCCACTGCTTTTGCTGTACACTATTCAGAAGGGGTGATGCAGTCCATGCAAAGATGCCCCCTCCCCCCCCCCCCTTTTTTTTTTCTTGTACTTCGTTTTCAAAATTTGCAGCCCTTACAAAACATCATATGGTTTATTCGTGTCACACATGTATTTTGAAGACCTTCAGACATAGCAGAATAGTCAGATTGGGGCTGATAAATAGGAAACTGCAAAAGCGACAAGGTAAATAGCTTAAATGAATCGACTAGGTAGAACAAAACTGTGTTTTGTGTTTGTAGAGACAACAGAGGCATGAAAAGTTTAGCGTGTTTATGGTATGACCCTATGGCCTATTTTTTTTGTATATAAAGTTTATTTGTATATAGTTAGACAACAGAGATTTAACAGTACTACTCGCCCAGGGAAAAAAAGTCAAGGTAGGCTTAGATATTGCTGGGCAGAGGCAGTTTGTGCTTTTTTTTGTAATTATGGTGATACAACCAAAAACGCATCTGCAAGAACTTCGTTCAAAAGCCTGTGATTTCCATGAAATATTTCTACTTGCACCTCCTGCACCTGGTAACTCAAAGCTCATGCTCTCTTGGAGAACCGTAAAACATAATTATGAACTTATTATCGTTATTTGCTTATTAAGTGCCCTTTCACAAGCTTTGTCCACCTGGCAAAATAGTACAGCTGCAGATGTGTAGTTCATGTAGGTATATTGTAAGTGCTTGATTACATGATGACACCAGGAATGGCACATATGCGTTGGATTACAATCTAGTGTTTCATTTTTGTAGTGTACAGTGCACTTCACTGTTAAAGGGATCACACGACTGTAGAGCTTGTGCAAATTTTTCTCTCTGGCAAATGTACAATCGGCCGTCGTTGTAGCGGATAACTTGTAGTTGATGGCACTGGCCCCTTTCTGCACACCTGTGAAGTTCACTGACATAGATCCATCTGGAGTAGCCAGCAAAGCAAGAACCTCTGATAGGGGTGCTCCCTTTAACAGTGCACTGTACTGTGCATGCTTTAGCCAAATCAATAAAAAAATAAGGTGCTAAAAAACAATTTATAGACAAATTTATAAAATAAGAATAAATTTATAGACAAAGTTTCTATCTGCATTATTTCCACATCACATAGTGGTTGAACGTCCACTTTCCTTTCAGTATTTCCTTTCTTTATGTCCTCACCGCATGTTTTTTTCTGCATTGAAACAGCCAGTGGTACAAGCCTCTGCTCCGAAGCTTCTGACGACAGTGCCTGTGGAGGGGACACCGGTCACTCGGCAGCAGAAGACGAGAGCAGGGACCATGGCAGCAGCAGCAAAGCCTAACAGCGCAACCGCCCCGCTTCTAAATAACAATGGGGCCATGCCCAGCACAGGACAAGGGCATGAGTGCTGCATCTTCTACATCTTGTCTAAGAATCTGATCTTTTCATTGTTCATTTCTGCTACGTCTTGTGCGCATTCGGATAGTCTTTGCTCCTGTTCTTTCTTTCCCCCGAGTTCTCACTTCAGCCTTCTAGACTAGCTTACATCGTTTTACATCACGCGACCTTGCACTACTGATTTTAACTTGTCAGCGCAAAAGGTGGGTTTCTGCTCGTTTGAGGCAGACTCATGCATGTCCGCTTACCCCCTTTGATATTGCCTTAGAGGTGCCTCTCAGTGCATGCAGTCCTTCTTTATCCCAAGGAATCAAAGATACACAGGGAGAGGGAAGAATCTTTTCTTCACAGCTTCATCAGCGTCATTCCAAGGCAAGGTTTAGTTTTGTGCCATATCGTAAAGGCATTCGTGATGCGCTTCTTGGCCAGGTGCTCCATTATGTAGATCTGCAGTGCAGAACATAAGTCATTCCCAGGTGAATGCATGCCATTCTTTTATACAAGCATGCATGAGAACTGCTTGTCAGTGTGTCATCATCATAATAAGAGCGAAGATCTGTACAGACAGACACTCAGTTATGCTGAAACCTTGTCTGGTGCTGCAGTTAGGTGATGAAGCTGTTTTTCCGTGCTTTTGCTTAGTTTTATATAAGGACACAAACTGCCACCTGCATTGCTCAAGCATTGGTGCACATTAAATATTGATGGGAACACAGTCGCTCACCGACCATTCGGACTTGATTTGGACCATTTGGATTTTAGAAACTGTCCCGAAACGACTTCTGGTCTGCCACCAACAGACAAACGTATGTGCGTAACCTTGGATCTTGGTGGCTGGTGGGAGTGACAACCGGCATGCTTTCTGTTATATAATTTTTAGCTCGCATTGATCTGGAAGATTTTTCTGTACTTGCTATGATAGGCCGAAATGTATAGGTGCTTTTCGGTGTCATTTGAATCAAAACTGTGTAATTACACATAAAACAGCACTTGAAAACATGAGTTGCCTTACCAAGAAAAATACAGCCAGTATCATTTTTACAATACCAATATTGGCGATGCATGACATTTCAATTTTTGCATGGTGTTGCACGTTGGTACAGTTGACCATTTTGCCAGTAAAGCTCACAAAACGTTTCAACTTGAAAGGCAGTGAAATCGGCTTCTTGGACACCCTCACTTAGAATTTCTGAAGACAGTCTGGAGAATCTGCTTCTAGGCACTCGCAATGTTGCACTGCAGTTCCTCAAGACATTGCTATTGTTTCTCATCTCTGACTTAATAGAGCGATTCAACGGATGCAAGGTTGTGGTTCTTGGTTATATGATTTACGAGATGTTATATCGATGACTACACTGTTCACATGCTGGTTTGTAATCTCTTCTCTACACCGACAGCTGGACACACTGATGCAGACATAGGGTTGCATTCCAACATCAAGATTTACACATGGCTGGTGTTGGTCAGCATAATTCCGTCTGTGTCCGTTCAGTCCATTGGCAAGGTGAGGGATAACGGTAAAAGCATTGGGGCATATGTTGTTGTTAGTCGCTAGCGTGAGTGAAAAGCAATGAGACCGTGAGCGATGAGTTCCAAACACAGACTAAATTTTTATTCTCTCACAAGAAGAGGGAGGGGGGGCAGTGTGCCAACAGACTTACCCGTCACGTGCATAACATGGTTTCACAGAGTGGCGCTATAAACTAGCCATTTCAATGCACGCCATTTCTAGGGGTGCGCGGATGGCATTCACTACATGGTGGTCATAACTCATCAAGTTGGAACAAAAATCTGTTGGCTGCTCTATTTCTCCATGCAACATAAGCCATCAAACAGTGCGTGCAGCTATGTAAAAAAAAAAAAAAATGATTTGAGCTGTGCCCATACTTCTCATAAAGGTTATTGAAAATTGACACAAAATCAACAGACATTGTCAATTTCACTTAGCCATCAGATGCAGTTCCATTTCTTTTATGGCACAAATAGTTACTAGTCATGAATTACACTGAGCTAACAGTTAAAAAGTTCAAGTAACAATGTGATTTGTCTCACTTAAGCAGAAGATTCCTGGAAGACTTAATGAACATGCATTCAATTTAAGTCACTCTTTTAATGTATTTTCAACGGTAGCAGGCCCTGTTTCCATCAACCAATTTTTTAGAAACATCAGCATTGTAGAATTCTTTAAACATAGGCTTTTTGCGACTTGCTGTCTTATAGGCTTCTGAGCCCTCTTTAGTTGAAACATTCCTGCTTCTCATTGTGATGTGACAAGGTGCAATCATTCACTCTATTTAAGCATTGCTCAATGTAGACACATGAGAAAAAAAAGGGCATTTTATTGGCTGTAGTCTCACGCTCTTGTATGAGAATGAAACATAGCAATGTATCTCTCGCACTTTTCCCCTTTAGTGTGGACATATGAAACCGCACCTTTTTTAGCGGAAAATGTTCTCCATTGAGAGCCTGGCATGAACAGTCTTCCCGTAGCATTATATTCTGTAAGATTCAGAAATGTAATCTTCTTGCTGTCCATAATTTCTCAAGGCAGGCAACAGCCAGCTGAGTGGGAATTTCACGGGTTTCATGTTTTCACGGGTTTCAGGCTGAATTTCCAACTCTGGCCTTTTAGTGTGAAAAAGTACACACAAGCGTCGCACTCTTTGCTAATGAATCACTGCAGTTTAAAACATAGTGCCTGAAATATGTTGCAGCTGAAGTATGATGCCTGTCAACACGCTGAGCACGCTGAGCACTGCATAAAACATCACTACTTCTTGTTTCACGTTTCTCATTTCATTCTCACCGTAAAGAAGCTTTTTGGTGCTGGAAATATTGGGTTCAAAATGGTTTGAGATTTTGTGAGCAACAGCAGTTATGTCACTGGGGGACATTCAATTGGCATTATTAGGCATGCTGTGTCTTCAGCTCACAACGACCTTGTTCCCCTTCCCTTTTGTTATTGTGCATAGATTTTGTAATATATTCAACATCTTCGGTGTTTCACTCTGTTAGCACTGACAGGGATTTTGGTGTACGACACTGCACAACCGTATTTCTGCTGTGTTATGTTCATTTTGTGCAGTCGCCATTCTTTTGACACCCTCACAACGTGTTTTGTCTTGTGTTGGGAGCATGTTTAAAACTTAGGTTCTCTGATGAACCCGATAATAATTGCTCAAGGCTTCCCGGTTTAAGTGTTCTTTTCAAGTGCACATGTGTTTTAGGCATCTGCACTGTCGCAGTTTTAATTGTGATTATACCTGCACACTGTGGTGGTATCCTTTTTAACAGTCGAGCTTTGTTAAGTTTTTTTTTATCTTGATGTTGTGTCACTTGTGTCAGTCAGTTGAAAGTCATGTTGAACCTCTTTTTTGTTATATTTTCCCTTTTTTTTTTCAGTGCAGTCGAGAATTGGGCTGCACAGCGCTCAACAGTGTGCAAGTGAATTGTGTATCATAATAGAGTGCACAATGTTATCTATGTCTTTCCCTTCTGAGTGAAGTTTTTGTTCATGTTTTTTTATGTGTGTGTTTTAGTTTTTGTTTTCCTGCTGATGACCTGAGCTATAACGGGCAGTAGCGAAACACTTGTTTCAATCCAATATGCATTTCATCGCACAGTTGTTGATGTTTTGTGTCTCTCTGCAATGCCAGGGACATCAAACAGTGACAAAAAAAACCTTGACGCTGACTTGCGCAATACAGAGCCAGTATCTGAAGCAGTTGTACATTGCCATGTTATTTCCAATTGTACAAAGCAAATGACAAACATGCACGGGAATTTTCCTTCTATCAGCCTGTAGGTAATAGGAGCTGTGAGATGCAGTTTGCCCTGTTTTAGTACCAGGGTAGACCTATGTGAAGCTCAGGGGTAGCCACCCATGGTTACTTGTCTCGATTGTTATGAGTGCATAGTGATTCTTGTACAGGTTTTATGGTACGAATTTTGTAAAGCCCCTCCGAATGCAATAACTAGGCATTCTGAAGAAACCAAGTGTGCAGCAAACCGGCATGGTGTTGCCAGACTTTTATGCAATCTCTTTGTAATCGCATGGCCATGCACCACATGCTCTGGTGTTGCAATGTTTCATTCGCGAAGGTTCACGTAGCGAGAGAGCAAGGCATGCACAGAAAATGGAAGCCAGTGCAACTGCTAGGTATAGTTAAGGCATGCGGACAGGGACACAACAGTTCTGATACCATGAAAGATTGTTCTGGAGTTAAATGACAGAATGTTTTGGCCGCAAGTTCTTGTGTTTGATGCTCGGTTTATGAACATGGGCTTCACTAAGGAAAGTGGAAAAGTCACTGTGTTCTCTGTTGTGTTCAAAGCTTATTACAAATCCTTGATGGTGTGGCTGCTTCTTCGGTTTTTTTTTTCTGTTTTTATTTAATACATACACTAGTATATTTTAATATATTGTGTCATGCTGTACGCTGTGAATATACTCACAGTTAAGAAACCTTACTTGGTACAGTGTACGCTCAAAGCAGTAATTGTTAAAGGGCCCCTTACCAGGTCCCGTTGCAAATTTTGGTTATACACCGGAAGTTGCAAAGGTGGTGTCTAGGAAGTGTTGTACCAAAATAATTTCACAGATCAGTTCATTATTGGAGGAGGTAAACGAAATCAACTGTGCTGTTACCATGCCACCAGAAGGCAAATATTACTGCCAAGAAAGACACTCTCCTCCTTTGCCTCGACTAGTGTCCACAAGCGACATTCTTTCCCCGCATTCTCCCATACTGGAGCCGAGGGACTGTGCCACATTCATGTGATGAACTCCGCCACCATTTTTTTCTCTTCTTCTTTTGCTGCATGGAACATTTCCTTGTGCATTCTGCATTGGATGATTAACCGACATTGCGTGCCATGGTTAGTGATGAGCATTCTGTCTTGCATAGAGGCATTTATGAGTGTGTGCTTGACTCTCTCGCCGGAAGCCTGGCTCCCTCGAGAGGAAGGGCTTCCGGCCTTCTGTTTGAAGTTTCAACTGTTTTCACCACATGCAGCCATTCATTACTTTGCAGACGTCATCTCCACATGATCTACACACTGTACTTGTTCGTTTGCAAAGCCCAAACCTGATGAGGGGGGCCTTTAAGCCCTTTAAGAAAAAACTAGTGATCGACAAGGTACAGGGCTGCTGTGTCTCCTGAAGCAAACCACCTAGCTTGCAGTTGCTGTTTCTCTTTAGTGGCAAGCTATTGCTTTACTTATTGAGTTGCCAATGTAATTTTGATGTTTTATGTTTTGTGACCGAATTATCACTTATTTATCTTTCAACCATTCACCTGTGCCACATCGGCAGGTTTGTGCTGGTTCTAGATGTTGTGTTGCGTGTGCAAATGTTCGAGTTACGTTGTTCATAGCAGGCACTCTTAATAACTTGCACTGTTATTGTTACCATTTCTTGAGGGTCTCTTCTTGTGCGTCTGTTCTCCTTGATGCCATCTTTTATGTAGTCTTTTTTTTCTTTATGCCACATTTTTATAAGGGGTCTGCCAAATAGCAAACTATATGATATAGCCTAGCAGCGTCAGGAGATTACCAGCAGCAAGTTGTAGGTTTCTATTTAATATAGATGATAATAAAAAAGACATTATTAATATACTTGTCGTATGGAGTGAGTTACATAGACATAATTCCGATAGTTTGCTAACAGCAGTACTGTCAGCATAAATTTGAAATGTGGAACAGAAAGTAACTGGTCAAAATCCCGGAGAGGAACATGATAAGAGTCCTGGGAATGTGGCTGCAAGCAGGAAATGCAGCCACACACTCGGCCTCCTCAGCAAGTCGGCTGAACAGGTAGGCAGAATGATAACCAGAGTCTCCCACCGAAGGCATGGGATGAAAGAAGACGACACGCTAAAACTCGTCAGAAGCCTCATAGTCAGCAGGGTAATCTACTCGCTGCCATACCACCCCATGATCAAGAGCGAAACGGAACAAGTAGAGACAATCCTGCGGGAGGCCTACAAGACGGCACTCCACCTACCAAGAAATACACCGAACGACAAGCTGCTACTGCTAGGGATTAGCAACACCTTCGCCGAACTGGCAGAAGCACAGCTTGGAGCACAGTTTCACCGACTCAGAGACACGGCTATGGGAAGAGCGCTCCTGACAAGGTTAGGTCACGACCCAAGGAGGCATCTCGATCGATCCGCCGTTACACCTGATGAGATCCGTAAGACCCTGCAGGTCAATCCCATTCCGAAAAACATGGATCCAAATCTCCACGTGGCCAGAAGGCAGGCGCGGGCAGATTATGTGGAAAGGCATTTAGCCAAACTAGAAAACATGGTTTTCACGGATGCGGCACTGTATCCATGGAATAAACATACAAATTACATTAAGGCAACTTCGGTAGTGGTTGGCAACGCAGGCAAGCTAATCACCTGCGCAACTACACGTAGTGCCAGGATAGTGGAAGCGGAGGAGGTTGCTGGTGCGCTGGCAGTGGCTGAGGGCTATCGAAAAGACAAATCAATGGTCATTTTAACGGATTCAAAAGAGACATGCAGGAACTACACAAAGGGTAGAATCTGCAGGGCTGCCTTAGCTATCCTCCGCAAGGCAGAACACCTCAGACACACCGCAACCCACAAACTAATCTGGATTCCGGCACACAGGGGGATAGAAGAAAATGAAAGGGCAGACAGCTTGGCTCGCGAGATCATGTACCGAGTCAAGCGGCCACACGTCCTGGAACAGCACTTCACCGTGGAGATCGGCTATTCAGAGTTACTGAACTACCACAGAGGCAAGAGAATTAGATACCCCCCACCACACAAAGCCTTAACACAGCAAGAGGCAGCTAGTTGGCGTAGGCTGCAAACGGGAACCTTCTCTAACTTACATATACTAAGCAAGCTGTATCCTACACAATTTAGGAACACATGCCCGTGGTGCGGGGCAACCCCCACGCTTTACCATATAACCTGGGAGTATAAATGTAGAATTCCACCAACACAAAACCCAGAGTGAGGAGCAGTGGGAGAGCTGGCTCACCAGCTGCGAGCTCGCCGCCCAAAAGGCAATGGTGCAGCACGCAAGCGAAGCAGCGCGGCTCAATCGAATCCTGGACTAGGGTTTAGTAGTAGGGCCCAACCCTGCTAAGAAGGTCAAGCGTCTGCAGCGATGAAGACGAAGACCGAATGCTAAACCCTCAATGGACCAAATAAAGTTTTCTCTCTCTCTCCACATAATTAACGCATTGGCAAGTAAAGCCCCGTAATTAATATTTAAAAAAATTTCATTCAAGTATGGCAATTGCTCTATAGCTGCTTTCTAAGCACGGGATAGTCAGAAATGTATGTTTCCACATCTGAATTAAGCCGCTGCTACAAATGCGGGTGAAACTGGAAACGTAACAATGAATTCGAGTCGTATTTTTGTTTGTTCATGTTTGAATTTATGCTGATTGTACAGGCAGGCCAGAATAAATTGCTACAAATAAAACAAACTAGCATATTCTGCATATTTTCAGCTGCAGATTGGTAAGCGTCTGCAATCCATGGCGTGGTTCATTCACAGCATTGAGTTTTGGGGCTACCAGACCAGAACAAAATACTACCGTGTACAATGTAAAGTAATATTGCATAAGGGTGTTCCACTTTGCTGTTTAACATTATATTTCATTCTAGCCTGACTAAGTTTGTTGCACTGACTTCGAAACTTGACCGATTATGCAAACTATTACACCTCCCTTATGCATAGTTTCTTTCAACTGTAACTTTGTACAGCAGGCATGCTGATTGCATGCGACACATACTGCTTGGTGGCAAGTATCACTGGAGTCCAGATTGCAAATTTGTGCTAACGTACTTGTTAAGTTTGACAAAATAGTTATGCGGAAAACCTCAAGGTGGAAAGAGGTAATTAATAAAGGGAAAATTAGACATCCACCCTTTCATACCAATTGCTACAAGGGAAACCCATATGGGTTTCTCGAAAGAAAAGTCTCTAAGTTGCAGAAAAATTCGTCCTGGTCCGGGACTTGGAACTTGGGACCACCGCCTCTCCAGGCAAGCCGCCCTACCATCTGAGCTAACCAGGTGACTAGCAGATGGCAGGGCGAAGTCGAATTTGTCAACTCGAAGCAAAGGCAAGAGTTTGACGTAATAGTTCTGTGGAAACCCGCAAGGTGGAGAGAAGTAATTAATAAAGGGAACATCAGACATCCACCCGTTTGTAGCAAATGCTACAAAGGAAACCCATACGGGTTCTTCGAAAGAAAAGCCTCCAAGTTGCAGAAAAATTTGGCCTGGTCCAGGACTCGAGCCCGGGACTACCGCTTGGGTTCCCGGACCAGGACGAATTTTTCTTGAACTGTGAGGCTTTTCTTTCAAGGAACCCATATAGGTTTCCTTTGTAACATTTGCTACGCATGGGTGGATGTCTGATGTTCCCTTATTAATTAATTGGCCTTATATGTTTATTTAGTGCTATATGTTTATTTAATGTTCAAGTGGCAAGTTGAGGCACAATATTCTACCAATTAAGTTGCTTAGGTGCTCTGTGGTACTATATACTCTGTGGACCAGGCTTTGTGAGCTAACCTCGGACATCATTTTGTCCCATGGGCACATAGGCTACTCCTTTAGTTTAGACACTTTTTTTGCCAAACTGCAAGCTTGTCCTGTGTGTCCATCTACTAATCCTCCTTCCCATATGTCAATGCTACTTTTCCTCAGGACGCATCACGAGTATAAAGGAAAGGTGTGGAGGAATATCCTGTCCTCACGAGTGGAGTGCTGGGCACTTCCCTAGTTTACGACGTTGCGCACTCTCCTGAAAGTGATTACTGCTGTTGTCCACTAGGTGCCAGTGCAGGCTGCCAGGTTCTAGGGTGCCTTATTGCTGGCCTGGCAGGCGCTCTCCACTCCGTGCGCATAGGCGCCCTGCTACAGGATCACTGAAAGTAAAGAAAGCAAATGGGCTGGGACAGCGTTCAGGTATTTGTACCAGAAAAACATTGATTCACAATGGAGGAAAAGAACTTGGAAGCTTACCAGCAAGTATGCGGCCTGTATGGTGAGCAACATGTCAACGAAGAACGTAAAGCGGAAAGCCGGAGAGTGCATGATAATCTCGTGGGTGGCGGCATTGGAAAAGAAACCTGCCATGAGTAACTACTTGAGAGGAAAAAACGAAATCAGGAAAGGAACAATTTATGATAACTCGAAGGGAAACTCATTACTTTTCGAAGCGAGATCGGGATGCCTTAGATCACGCACTTGTAAGGCGATATATAAGAAGAAAAAAGAAGCATGTGCATGCTGCGGTAAAGCTAGAGAAACAATGGGAGCATGTTTTATTAGAATGTAAAGATATCTGCCCAGCAGTCGACTTAGGCACCACTAGCCTCCTTGAAGCCCTTGGGTTCAGCGAGAGCAGGGGGAAAGTAAACATGTCCGCAATAGATATTGGTAAGAGGCAATTGGAAGATTGGTGGAAGTAGGGAAATTACAAACAACAGAGGTGTACAAAAACAGTTTCCAATAGGGATTCAGAAAGTTTGGTGGTGGAGTCTATGCGGGTTCTTTATTCTTTTTTTTTTCTTTTTTAACATAGAAAAACAGGCCATATTATAACAAGAGCTTGGTGGCGCAACCCACCACCCCATTCCAAAGGGACGCCCATAGCATCCATCCACCAACTGACAGGGAGACAATCGGATCCGGAGTCCTGACGGGTGCCAGTCGCAATTAATTGACTTGCAACCGCAGTGCACTGACTGTATAGTCTAGAGCAAAAGAATAAGTTTTAAAAAGAAAGTTTATTAACCCATTCGAGCCGTGTTTCGCCGTGGCCAGTAATTTGACCTTAATTTGACCGCAGCTGCGCCATAAGCTTTGCCAACGCATCACGTGACTCGCCGTGCCGAGCTCCATATTAATGCTATATTAATATTATATTAGCTCCAATCCGCCGCCGCCGGATTGGCGCATGCGCTCTCAACAGCGGGGTCGCCGCCTGACCACGTGACTAGCCGCGCGCCTGGCTAAGAGGAGCGCCGTGCTCGCCTAGTCAGTGCAAGCTTGGCCATGATTGAGAGTGAGGGCGGGCCGTCTTCTGTGAGCGTTGCGCGGGAGCGGGAGGCTTTGAGCCATCGTCGCCAAGTGGCGTCTCGCCACCCCGCGGATATCACCCGGCCAGCTGCTTCACTGGAGAGGGTCCGGAATACAACTGGCGTCGCACCATCGAGATCAATGTAGCGGCCGCGTTCGCGTCCTTTCTGTTTGTGCTTCGACGCTGCGCACGTTCACGGCGTCTCCTTGCAAGTCTCCGCAAAGACTTCACCTCCGCACTTGCGCTTTCCCTGTGACACAACAGGCGTCACACCGTCGAATGATGTTTGTTTACCCAAGCCTAATCACAGTCATGTCTAGCCATCGACCTAGGCACAGCTGTCATACCTGGCTTAACGATGATTGTATACCTAAGTATAATAATTACAGCTAAATCAAAGGTTAACCAAGTGAAACCAAGATTACCCCAAGCTAAACCAAGTTTTTGCTTCGCATATCCAGGGTTAGGTGAGCTAAGCCGCCAAGAGAGAGAGAGAGAGAACTTTAATGAGCACCAGGGGTGCGATCGGAGACGGTTGTTCGGCGCGTTCGTTCGGTTACCGGCGCGCGCGATTGGCCTACTCAGCCTACTCCGCGCCGACGTCGCCAGCCGCGGGGCGCGGCCACGTTTTTGGTGACGTCAAAATGACACGCTCCTGTCAATCATCCTCCCACCGAGCATTTCGTCTGCTAGGCGCCGAACCCGACGGGAGCTGGGAAGTTTGGAGCGATCATACGGCTTCGCATGGCGCGTCCGGTGGATTGGATTGGATCCAACAGGCGGCCTTTTAGGCTGCGGAATGGCACGTTTGAATCCAATCCATAGTTTAATTCGAGAAAATGGCGCTTCCGTTGGGAACTTAGGTTGTTGCGCTGGCGTTTCTAGAGGAAGGAGGAGAGCGGGTGGCGGTGCGAAACGCGTTTGAAGAAATGGCAGAAAGTGAATTCCGGAGTCCTTTTTGTTTCTCGAAACAAATAATTCGTTGGTTGTACAGAGAAATCGACAACATCATCGGTGCCAGCGAGCCACTGGAATGTTGTCGCTGCCTCTTGAAAAGTGCGCCACTCTTCCCGTCGTTTTTTTTTTCTTTTTTCTTCTCGCTGTGCGCGACACCACCTAGGGACGACGCAAAGAACCTTATAGTTATAAATTGCAGTAGTCACACGTACTACTATTTGAAAACGTGTTTGGGCTTGAGAAGAAAAAATACATTTTTTTAGATAAAGATTTAATTCATTTGGAAGACGAGAAACATTTGGTTTTGTAGTATACTGTTTGCAAGCAGACGACAAACGACGGAAGTAAACTTCCGGGGAGGTCACCGCTTCCTGATTGGCTGCTCTCTCCGCCCCGCTGTCACAAATTTTACATACTGCAACTTTGTGACGTTGCAGCAACTGAACAGAACGCGTATCGAACAAAATATCTCCGATCGCGCCCCAGCAGTTCAGTCGGCTGGGCCTAGGCCTCCCACGACGGGACGTCGAGGTCTTGCTTCTTCGCCGCTTCGTAGGCCTGCTGGGTCGCCCAGAGTTGGTCGTCGAGATGGGAGCTGCGCAGGGCGGCGTGCCATCTCGACGAGAGGGTCACGGGATTAAGGTCTGGGTATTCATGTTTGCACTCCCATAGCATGTGGGGGAGTGTTGCTGATTCAGTTTTACAGACCTTGCACGTCTGGCTCGGTTAGATGTCGGGTATAAGCCGCAGCCAATCTTTTTTTTCAACCAGAGGCCGTGGTCCGACCGACCGACCCAGGCGAAGTCATGGGATGATAGGCGAAGAGAACTTCGCTTTAAAAAAATCTCAGTGCCCTTCCAATCTGGGAACAAGGATGACCAGCGAAGCTGTGTATCACCATCATCATCATCAGCCTGGTTACACCCACTGCAGGGCAAAGGCCTCTCCCATACTTCTCCAACTACCCCGGTCATGTACTAATTGTGGCCAAGTTGTCCCTGCAAACTTCTTAATCTCATCCGTCCACGTAACTTTCTGCCGCCCCCTGCAACGCTTCCCTTCCCTTGGAATCCAGTCCGTAACCCTTAAGAGGAAGCTTTAGCTCGAGTGCTCCTATCTAAATACATGTAAAAGGAGAATTCGTTTTTCTCGGCAACCACTGCACCAAGTTGGCAAAAATTGCAAAAATTGGCAAAAATCGAACATTTTCAAAAAACGAAACTGTCAAGTTTACAACTCTGTAACTCAACCACTAAAAATGATAATACAATTCTGTGAATTGCATCTAATAGTACATCTAAAGCGGACAAAATTGATATGTTACACACGAATATAAAGAAATGTAATCCTAGGAAAATACAACTTTTGCAAAACCGTTGTAACCAACGTAACAAATTCACGTAAGATGTAAAATGACATATTGAATTTGTCCGCTTGGAATGATCTAATAGATGCCGTTTACAGAACCACGATATCAGTTTTTGATGCAGAGCTATGAATTTGCAAACTTCGTGCTTCTATATTTTTCAAACGGTCAAATATTTGAAAATCGTTTGAAGAAAATTCAAGCCCTAAATCGAAATTCGGCTTCCAACAGTCACTAGACTTTAACTTTCTCTTTCAAATGCAACAAATTTCATCAAAATCGGTCCAGGGGTTATCTCATAAAAACGTTTTTGCGTTTTACATGTATTTGAATAGGCCGCGTCGGAGTTGGGCCCGAGCTAAAGCTTCCTCTTAATGACCAACGTTTATCTTCCCTCCTCATTACATGTCCTGCCCATGCCCCCCATTTCTTTTTTCTTGATTTCAACTAAGATGTCATTAACTCGCGTTTGTTCCCTCACCCAATTTGCTCTTTTCTTATCCCTTAACGTTACACCCATCATTCTTCTTTCCATAGCTCGTTGCGTCATCCTCAATTTAAGCAGAACCCTTTTCGTAAGCCTCCAGGTTTCTGCCCCGTACGTGAGTACTGGTAAGACACAGCTGTTATACACTTATCTCTTCAGGGATAATGGCAACCTGCTGTTCATGATCTGAGAATGCCTGCCAAACGCACCCCTGCCCATTCTTATTCTTCCTATTATTTCGGTCTCGTGATACGGATCCGCGGTCACTACTAAACACACTAAGCAAGATGTTTCCAACCCAGTATAGAGACATTTGCCCCTGGTGCGGCGCCAAGCCTAGCTTATACCACATTACATGGGAATGCGTTCAGAACCAACAATTCCTTCAAATAAAAGACCCGAGTGCGGAGCAGTGGGAGAGGGTGCTCTCCAGCAGCGACCCGAAAGTCCAGCATGGACTAGTAAGGCACGCTCACCGAGTAGCCACCCTCAGTGGTGCCCTGGAATAGGGGCGCCGACCCTGCGCAGATGGGGAATAAGACCGTGAAGACGGCCGACCACATCTGCCACCGCTAATTTCTAATCAATTAGAGCAAATAAAGTTTTTCCTCCTCCTCCTACCTGCACTAAGTAGATATATTCCCTTACCACTTCCAGTGCCTCGCTACCTATCGTAAACTGCTGTTCTCTCCCGAGACTGTTAAACATTACTTTAGTTTTCTGCAGATTAATTGTTAGACCCACCCTTCTGCTTTGCCTCTCCAGGTCAGTGAGCATGCATTGCAATTGGTCCCTTGAGTTACTAAGCAAGGCAATATCATCAGCGAATCGCAAGTTACTAAGGTAATCTCCATTAACTGTTACCCCTAATTCTTCCCAATCCAGGTCTCTGAATGACTCCTAATTAATTATGGGGTTTTAGGTGCCAAAACCACTTTCTGATTATGAGGCACGCCTTAGCTAGTGGAGGACTCCGGAAATTTCGACTACCTGGGGTTCCTTAACGTGCACCTAAATCTAAGTAAAAATGGGGCCGCCGTGGCCGGGATTTGATCCCGCGACCTCATGCTCAGCAGCCTCTGAATAGCTCCTGTAAACACGCTGTGAATGGCATTGGAGAGATCGTACCTCCCTGCCTGCCGCCTTTCTTTATTGGGATTTTGTTGCTTTCTTTATGGACGACTACGGTGGCTGTCGAGCTGCTATAGATATCTTTCAGTATTTTTACATACAGTTCGTCTACACCCTGTAGGGGTTGGAGGACGGACTTCGGGATGAAAACCAAACTTGGGAGGGATTTATTTTACATTATATACAGAGAGGTGAGAGTCAAGCAACAGTCGTACAGTCATTACGGGCCGGCAGCAACTCGGACGCTGCGGCCCGCGGCAAGAAGTTCGAGAGAGGTTAATCAGGGAATCAGGGAATGCTCTGGTCTCTCTGGAATGCTTCTTTTAAACCCTTCGAGGACTGGAAGTCGCGTCAAGTTCGGCCAATGGGAGAGCCCGCTCAGATGACACCACCTTCGGCCAATGGTAGGCACCCGTGCCGTGATGTCACACCCGGCGGCTCCCCGCAGTCTTGCCTTGCTGTGGTGCAATGCTCTCTTCAAAGGCGGAGAAGGGGCATGATTGGGCCCCATTGTCCGAGGCTCACCTGCTCCCGGTGGTACAGCCCCGCTGAGGTGCCAAATGCCTTCTTCAAAGGCGACCGGTGCGACGCTGCCAGGCCTTCCCGGAACATCGCAGCCGTCTTGTTTCGGGACCCACTTTCCTTGCAACAATGCCGGGCGATCCCTTCGTTTTCTGGAAAACTCAAGCATTGAATAGCTACCGCGGCGTACGAACTTGTTGGCACGTGAACTTGTTGGCTCGAGCGATCCTCTGGAATGTGTCATCCGTGTTTCTACATCCCTTACTTAGAAGTGGCGCGATTCGAAGTGGTCTGGGGAATTTGAAGTAGGCTCAGGAAACAGCTCCATATCTAACAGCTCGTCCTCGCCCCGGTTGTTCTGAATGGCCGGTGAACTCAATTCGCTGGCCATGAGGAACGCTGAAAGAACCTGCAGGGTATTGGTGTCGAGCCTCGTTTGACGAACTTCGGGATCCTGGGCCCTGGAGAACAGACGTCAAACAAACCAAACAACACAGCGCTGCACCACGCGTAAGCGCAGGCTCTTCACCCCTGACTCGCCAGGCTATTACTGAGTCAAAATGAACCCTGATCTTTTATTTCCCCAATTTCGACAAAACAGTTCCAACCACCCTTCCAAACAGCTATCCATTTCACCTCAAATGCCGACAAGACCAGAGTACTATTGTTGTTGCAAAACAAAGTGTCGTTGACGTAGCAAACAACAAATGAAAACAGCCGAACATAACTTAAGTGGCCTAACTACACGAACAGCATGTTTCCAATCTAGCGCAGTGGCGTACTTATCGCACGTATTGGTGCCACTGAACAATCTGGTCAACCTCACAAGCACGTAATCACAAGCGCACTAGCATTGTAGTCACTAAACAAAACGCGTACTTGCGTTGTAGGCAAACTTTTTATTTACGCTTACTCACGTTTCTTCCCTGAAAGTCCTACAGGACACGTGACATAAACGAACAATTAAACTTGCGGGACTTACACACTCCGCAGAACCCTTAAAATAATGCGTCTTTTAATAACTCGTTCCACGCATACTTATCTGAGAAGTCAGAATACGGCTGCCCTCAACACACACGAGCAACCTAGCCATAAATCTGCTTCCTTCCGTCCACACAGGACACGCGCTAATGGAACTAAAAACGCTTCTCAGTGCAAATCATGCACTCACTGAAAATATACGCGCTTAACCTTAGAAAATTCAACAACACTTAAAAAGAAAGAAGGTTAAATAACACACGCGCTTTACCATATGCCTTTCGACGATAACCTCGACCTTCAGGTTACTCACACACACACACAAAAAGAAAGCCTATATACTTATTAATGAACATCTCGCGAGACTACAGGTTTACATAAAACGCATATTTCAAATTTCGGAGCTTCTCAAACGAAAACAAACAAAGCTCAAACCTTACACATTGAAAGAAATCCTAGTCTCAATTCGCGAAAACTTTCCGATGTTCAAAAATAAAACAAAACACTTCATTTCTACGGAAGCGCTCTTGGCCTCCCCTTCCAAACGTTTTCGACTGACTCATACCTTCAGTCGGACTCGAGGTGGGCGCGGTTTGAAAGCTACTCTGGCTACCGGGACACAACAAAAGGGCTGACTAACTATCAGCTCCCCCAAGGCGTTACGGTCTCCTGCCAATTTGCGTCCTCGCGCCCCGCTTTCCTCACAAACTCGATTGACCGCGTCGCTACTCCCCACCTGGTCTCGTCCTTCCACCTTGCGTTTCTTCGAACTGCACGCTGAGCTTTGAAAAGAACTACGGAACGACGAGGAGTTTAACAACCTCGTGCCCTTTGTCCGCGTCCGTGCAGAACATGCTTCGCGGTCCCCCTTGGACCGGTGGTTTGAACATTTTGGGTGCGTCAACATCGTCAATGACGACCCCACCTTTCTTCTCCTCGCGCCCTGCCCATTTGGGTTTCTCGCCATCTTTGGCGGCGCTACATTAGTTACCGACTTTCGGTCTTTACCGCGCTTCTTTTTACGGCGCTTTCTCTTTGCACTCGCTTTCATGTCGCCTCGTGCCTCGTGCTGGCCGGTACACATTTCGTCGGCCCGGATCGGTCTCTTACCCGCACAGTCTGAGTGATTTACATTTAAATCTACTCTCACTTTGCCTCGACTGGCGGACAGCCCAACCGACTCTGGCACAATGCAGCAGGCTTTACTCGAGTTAGACAACTCGCACTCTTGCGAACTGCCCTCTGCTACATTGCCCAGCTCACGCTGTGCATCGGCACACAGCCCGTCGGTATCGATTGCTGCCTCACGAGCACAGTCCGAATGATTAATAACTGAACGATCCCTATCTAGGCTATCTAGACTGGCGGAGAGCCGCACCGATCCCTGAACAATGCAGTTGTTCTCTCGTGAACTACGGAGCTCGCCATCCCGAGAACTATTCTCAACTGCATCGTCCAGCTCGCACATCACTTCTGCACGCAGATCTGGCTCTACCTGGGTGCTCGCGTCTGTCGGGTCAGCAGTACCCTTTTCTTCGCTAGCAACCTCGCTAACATTACCAGCGACGCACACGCTCGGTAACTGTGCCAATTTGTTCGCAGCTGGCCTAGCTGTCTCTACAGTCATCTGTTGGCACAGCACCTCGTCGCTCTCCTTGCGGCCTTTAACAGCCTCTGTTGCCACTAAGGCATCGTTAGCAGCTAGCCTATTCCCTTCACTTATCAATCGGCAGCCATTCTCACAGGCACTACTCTTCTCGTCGGCTTTTGGCGAAAATCCGCTAGACACTTCCTCATTCTTTCGCTCTGTACTACCTGCAGAATTCTCAGACAGCCGTTGTCTCTGTGCCAATAACTGATCACAATACTGTATCTCTTTGATCAGTGCTGCCTTCTCTCTCTCATACTTTTGCTCACGCTCACGATACTCACGTTCGCGTTCATTCTCACGTTCGTGACGTTCACACCTAAGAGTAAGTTCTTGAAGCTCATGCTTCCGTTCATTCTCGCGTTCTTCACGCTTACTCTCACTCCTAAGTTCACGACGGTCTCGCACACGTACACGACGCTCACGCTCTCGTGGTTCCTGTATCACCTCCCAAGCAAGCTCAATGCTTTTGCCATCATTGCCACTATCGTTAATCGCCTTTATGATAGCTGGCGTTTTCATCCGTTCGTCCGCCTCAACTCCCAAATCGTCGCACACCAACAATAAGTCCAACCTCGTCAACCTTCTAAGATCCATGGCAGCTGCCCCGACAGGTGGTTAGAACTGTTTTCCTTAATTAATTTGTGCAAACACACAATGCATCAAACTCCCGATTCCCAGAACTATCAAAATGAACACACAACATTTGAGTCTGGCGAATCATAAGGAAAGAAACCACGCGCTCACTTACGGTTGCAGCACCCTGCCATCCGGTTCATTCGTCCGCTGTTCCCGGTTCCTCCGGACTCCCTGGGTCGAAGGCTCGCTCCTTCTTCGCTACTCCCAGTTTCTTCGGACCTCTTTCGACGAAGGCTCTCTCTTCTTCGCTCTTCCCGGTTCCTTAGGATCTCTCTCGACGAAGGTTGATCCGTAGCGCTGCCATCAGCTGTTGCATTCGGAGGCGATCCCACCGCTGCCACCAGTTGTAGGGGTTGGAGGACGGACTTCGGGATGAAAACCAAACTTGGGAGGGATTTATTTTACATTATATACAGAGAGGTGAGAGTCAAGCAACAGTCGTACAGTCATTACGGGCCGGCAGCAACTCGGACGCTGCGGCCCGCGGCAAGAAGTTCGAGAGAGGTTAATCAGGGAATCAGGGAATGCTCTGGTCTCTCTGGAATGCTTCTTTTAAACCCTTCGAGGACTGGAAGTCGCGTCAAGTTCGGCCAATGGGAGAGCCCGCTCAGATGACACCACCTTCGGCCAATGGTAGGCACCCGTGCCGTGATGTCACACCCGGCGGCTCCCCGCAGTCTTGCCTTGCTGTGGTGCAATGCTCTCTTCAAAGGCGGAGAAGGGGCATGATTGGGCCCCATTGTCCGAGGCTCACCTGCTCCCGGTGGTACAGCCCCGCTGAGGTGCCAAATGCCTTCTTCAAAGGCGACCGGTGCGACGCTGCCAGGCCTTCCCGGAACATCGCAGCCGTCTTGTTTCGGGACCCACTTTCCTTGCAACAATGCCGGGCGATCCCTTCGTTTTCTGGAAAACTCAAGCATTGAATAGCTACCGCGGCGTACGAACTTGTTGGCACGTGAACTTGTTGGCTCGAGCGATCCTCTGGAATGTGTCATCCGTGTTTCTACATCCCTTACTTAGAAGTGGCGCGATTCGAAGTGGTCTGGGGAATTTGAAGTAGGCTCAGGAAACAGCTCCATATCTAACAACCCTGATTCCGTAATGCCTCCATGACTGCTGAGGTTTCGACTGAATCGAACGCTTTCTCGTAATCAATGAAAGCTATATATAAGGGTTGGTTATATTCCGTAGATTTCTCTATCACCTGATTGATAGTGTGAGGTCTATTGTTGAGTAACCTTTACGGAATCCTGCCTGGTCATTTAGTTGACAGAAGTATAACATTTTCCTGATTCTATTTGCGATTACCTTAGTAAATACTTTGTAGGCAACGGAAAGTAAGCTGATCGGTCTATAATTTTTCAAATCTTTGGCGTCCCCTTTCTTAAGGATTAGGAACGTGTTAGCGTTCTTCCAAGATTCCGGTATGCTCGAGGTCATGAGGCATAGCGTATACAGGGTGGCCAGTTTTTCTAGAACAATCTGCCCACCATCCTTCAACAAATCTGCTGTTACGTGATCCTCCCCAGCTGCCTTCCCCCTTTACATAGTTCCCGAGGCTTTATTTACTTCTTCCGGCGTTCCTTGTGGGATTTAAAATTCCTCTAGACTATATTCTATCTTCCCAGCGCACACCCAGGATGCACCGGAGCTTACGCCGGTTCCCCGCGAGCTCCGCGACCTGATCACGATCGCACCCATTCCGCGAAACGTCCATCCGGAACACAATCGAGGCAGGCGCCAAGCCCGGGCCACCGCGTTCCTCAAACGAATAAACAAGAAAGCGGACGACGTCGCTTCGTGGACGCCGCCGCCTACCGATGCAACCGAGCCTTCACCGCGGTAGCGGTCTCGTCCTCGCAACGGACTTTAAGCGCCGCCACGGTACGCACACGTGATCCCGAGGTGGCGGAGCAAGTGGCCATAGCCCTGGCAATGCTCGACGATAAGCGAACGACAATATTCAGCGACTCGAGACCAGCCATCAAAGCGTTCGAGAGAGGAGTCGTCTCCGTCAAGGCGTTCCTCCGCGGCGCTGATCAAAGCACCCTCAAACACCACACCGTCATCTGGTTTCCCGCCCACCTGGGTCGGATCCCGGGCGCCCCGCCCAACCTCAACGAGACAGCCCACGACGCTGCGCGCGCGCTTACCGACCGCGCCGTCACCGCCGGGCAACTACGTCTCGATGAGTTGGAGGCGAACAGAGATGCCCCAGTAACCTACAATGAAATAACCAAACACTTTTACATGGGACGACGTCTCTTTCCACCCCCGCACCCTAATCTAAACAGGCCGCAGGCGCTAACGCTACACTTATTACAGACAGATACCTATCCAAACCCCGCCACCTACACATCATCTACCCGGACGCCTACCCAGACGATGCGTGCCCCTCGTGCGGGGTCACGGCGACACTCGCACACGTGCTCTGGGAGCGCAGAAACGCTCCTCCTGACTCTACCTTCGACAAGTGGGAGAAGACCCTATGAAGCCCGCTCCTACATGACCAGCAATGGGCCGTCCAGCAGGCTCGCGCAGCGGCCGCCAGGTATTCCCTGTCGGTCCATGCGTGGGAGACGCCCACTGCGCGCTGACGTGCGTCCTGCAGGACTGCAGGAAGTTTTTCCAATCCAATATTCTCTCTTCCATTATCGTCGTGGGTACCACTGGTACTGTATAAATCTCTGTAGAACTCCTCAGCCATTTGAACTATCTCATCCATATTAGTAGTAATATTGCCGGCTTTGTCTCTTAACGCATACATCTGATTCTTGCCTATTCCTAGTTTCTTATTCACTGCTTTAAGGCTTCCTCCGTTCCTGAGAGCATGTTCAATTCTATCCATACTATACTTGCTTATGTCAGCTGTCTTACGCTTGTTGATGAACTTCGAAACTTCTGCCAGTTCTATTCTAGCTGTAGGGTTAGAGGCTTTCATGCATTGACGTTTCTTGATCAGATCTTTCGTCTCCTGCGATAGCTTACTGGTATCCTGTCTAACGGAGTTTCCACCGACTTCTATTACACACTCCTTAATGATGTCCACAAGATTGTCGTTCATTGCTTCAACACTAAGGTCCTCTTGCTGAGTTAAAGCCGAATACCTGTTCTGTAGCTTGATCTGGAATTCCTCTATTTTCCCTCTTACCGCTAAATCGTTGATCGGCTTCTTATGTACCAGCTTTTCCTTTTCCTCCTCAGGTCTATGCTAATTCGAGTTCTTACCATCCTGTGGTCACTGCAGCGCACCTTGCCGAGCACGTCCACATATTGTATGATGCCAGGGTTAGCGCAGAGTATGAAGTCTATTTCATTTCTAGTCTCGCCGTTCGGGCTCCTCCACGTCCACTTTCGGCTATGCCGCTTGCGGAAGAAGGTATTCATTATCCGCATATTATTCTGTTCCGCAAACTCTACTAATAACTCTCCCCTGCTATTCCTAGTGCCTATGCCATATTCCCCCACTGCCTTGTCTCCAGCCTGCTTCTTGCCTACCTTGGCATTAAAGTCGCCCATTAGTATAGTGTATTTTGTTTTCACTCTACCCATCGCCGATTCCACGTTTTGTACCTCTTATTAAGTTTCACAACAAAACCGGCCACGCTCTCGTTAATGCTGTAGAATTCCTGTATGTTACCAGCTATATTCTTATTAATCAGGAATCCGATTCCTAGTTCTCGTCTCTCCGCTAAGCCCCGGTAGCACAGGACGTGCCCGCTTTTGAGCACTGTATATGCGTATTTTGGCCTCCTAACTTCACTGAGCCCTATTATATCCCATTTACTGCCCACTAATTCCTCCAATAGCACTGCTAGACTCGCCTCACTAGATGAGATTCTAGCATTAAACGTTGCCAGGTTCAGATTCCAATGGCGGCCTGTCCGGACCCAGGGATTCTTAGCATCCTCTGCTGCGCGACAGGTCTGACCGCTGCCGTGGTCAGTTGTTTCGCAGCTGCTGGCGATTGAGGTCCAGGGTTTGATTGTTGTATTTTTATGGGAGGTTGTGGCCAAGTACTGCACCAGGGTGGCCAATCCTGCTTTGGTGAGAGAGTGCATTGCCGTTCCTGGTCACCGGGATCAGGCCGCACTCCAGGCCTGTTTATGCAATTTTATCAACACGCGTTTTTTTTTAATCCGGTGGAAAATTGCGCGGCACCGGGATTCGAACCACGGTCCTCTTACACGCCAGGCGGATGCTCTACCTCTATGCCACCGCTGCACCTTGTGTGTGTAAGCTGTGTATGTCGGTCCCTTAATGGCGAACTGCACCTCCGCCGCGGGTAGGGTCGGCATTGCGCTATCTTCGGGATCGGTATTGCACTATCTTCGTGATTGGTCCACGTACGGGGAGTGCTTAACGCCTGCTTCACCTCCGCCGCGGGTCGGCCTGTCATTACACTAGCTTCGGGATCGACCCACGTATCGGGAGTGCTTAACGCCTGCTTCACCTCCGCCGCGGGTCGGCCTGTCATTACACTAGCTTCGGGATCGACTCACGTATCGGGAGTGCTTAACGCCTGCTTCACCTCCGCCGCGGGTCGGCCCGGCATTGCACTATCTTCGGGATCGACCCACGTATGGGGAGTGCTTAACGCCTGCTTCACCTACGCCGCGGGTCGGCCCGGCATTGCACTATCTTCGGAATCGGCCCACGTACGGGTAGTTTTTTTTTTGTTTTGTTTACAACGATACGGAAGCTTCCTTGGATGGTAGAGGTATATACAGCTTCGCTGTAAAAGCGATCAACGCTACTATAGCCCACCAATCTGTGCTACGAAGAAAAAAACGTTGCGAATCGGGGCTTGTACCGTTATGTCTTCTTCGCCCTAGTGCCGTCTTTGTGGTGAGAAGTTTGTGAGTATTACCGCTGCCATTACTCCATAACATGCTCCATATATACCTACGCGCATAACTGGAAGCACTGCGAGATAATCGTAGCGGCTCCTGGCAGCACGCTTTCCTACGGTTTATTTCTACAATACTCAACGCGGTACGCTCTCGCTCGAATCCCGCGGGTGTCATTGTTCTTTCGTTACGCTTGCCCTCATCTCCGCGCTGAGGCAGCACCATCGCAGCACTCTAGTCTCGGCGTCGAAACGGTTTGTTTGAGTCGTGGATGCCCGAAAAGAGCACCGGAGATTTAATACAGCGGGCAGTGCAAGGTCTCGTGAGGATCTCCATAGAGAAAGAAATTCATGGGATCTCCATCAAACCTGTAACCAGAGCAGTCCGCGGGTTCGCGCTGGCGAGGCCGGACTCCAGAGTGTGCTGGGCGGCGCTCGCAAACAAAATCGGCTGGCGGACAGCCGATCTTATACCCAGCGGGCACGTGTAGGCATCGGCGAGCCCCAAACCCACGAACCAGTAGCCCGGGTTCCAGCTTTGGTGTCCCCACTGGTGTTTATAATTGCCCGTTTGTTTTGTCCCGGAGGTGTCGCCAAAGTGTACTGAATAATGACGCTTTGTTTAAACTTGGTACATGCGCAAATTCTCACTTTCCTCGCGGCCTGGCCATAGGAGGCTTATTATAATCTCTTATGCTCTCCCGAGGCCTCTGTTTGCCGGTATTGCTTTTTATTTTCGCGCGCTAAATTATTTGATAGGACTAAATCACACACTAAACGTAAATTTCTTCCCGCAGAAATAGCTTGACAGAAGGAAGGCGCGCGCAGAGAGAAGGAACAGGTGTACCCTTCTGGAATGCACTGTAAATAAGCCCAAGTGAACTGCACGAAGCAAAAAAGAAAAAAACAACAACAATAATAAAGATATGTGTTGTTCTGCTCATGGACTCTACTAGTTCTATCCCTGCTATTGATAAACGAAGATGGGCACATCGCTGTATTATAATCTTGTCGTTATTGCTGAAATGAAAATAAGATTGAATCTCCATATAATGGAGACTGCTACTCCTTTTCACGTAATACCAAATATCGGCTAAATCACTTGCCGAAACACAATCGGCATTTTTTTTTAATTCACTGTGTTCAAAACCGCAGAGGCTGAAACCTGGAGGTTGGCGTGACCGCGGGTTTCACTGGCTTGAGATCTAGGGAGACCAGGTGGATCTGGGCGGACATTTTAGTGTGCTCTGGTGTGTGCTCTCCCAGATAGGTCACACGGCAAATCTAATGTCATTTACAACGAATGACATTCGCTGATAATGCCATTTGTTTGCTGTCACCCGGTAAAATGTAAGGACATTTTCGAAAATGACATTTACAAACGAATGAGTTCGCCAAACTCATTCGCATTCGTTTGGAACTGAATGTGTAGCCTCGACATCACGAGTTTACCAGTGTTTCGCAAACAGTACATGCTTCTCTTTTGTTTTAACAAAAAATCACTATTATTCTATCCATTTTATTACCTAATTATTGCTTTAACGACATTGAAGTCCATCACGTGCGTAAATACAGAAAACTACTCTCCGTCCAGTGACCAGACAGCCGTCTTTAGCTTTCGCTGCAGCAGTCGTGTTGGTTCGCATCGGCCGCGGCCGCTTCAATTGACTTGGCGTAAAAGCGTGCGCGTGTTTTCCTGTGGCACGCGCCAAGAATGAGGATATTAGAAGCACGCATGCACATCAGAACGGCGATGACAGGCAACTGCCCTTCTCCTACCACTTTAGCAGATGTAGCGGACGCGCATACCGTTCTCTTCGCCCTGTTATGGCCCTGTTGCTTGCTTTAGCTTTGGCTTGGCTTGGCTCGACTCAACTTCGTTGGCAATGTCGACAAGTTAGTGACCGAACGCTACGGTTTGAAAGCAACGATCACATATCCTAGTGGAATTTAGCATATTGTAAAATAATTATTGGACAAAAGTGGGTTTGAGGCGTGTCTTTTTTTTTTACTATCGTCATTGTCATCATTTTCAAATGACATTAGTTTTCGCCGTGTGACAGCGCGCTGTGATAATGACATTAATCGCAACAAATGCGATTTGTTGGAAATGACATTAGATTTGCCGTGTGACAGTCTGCTTAGACCTGCAGCTCATGCTACGAGAACGATGCACTGCGCTCCGTGCTCCGCGACCTGTACGAGTTTCCCTACACTCTAAAAACAGTTGCACCCTTTGAGGTGTTTTTTTGTCCCACAACAATAATCGCCATCTGTCTTGCCCGCGTTTCCTTTCTTTAACGCTGCGAGCCCGGTACTTCCCAGTCACGAACAGCATGCGCGTTATCAGTGTGGCGCAGCATTCTCGACAGGAAAGTAGCGAGCGCCGAGTTTTCAAGAAAGGAAACGCAAGCAAGGCAGATGACGATTATTGTTGTGGGACAAATATACACCCCAAAGGGTGCAAACAGTTTTTAGAGTGTATAGTTGTGTAAATAAATTCCTATGTAAATAAACCCTCTCATTCATTTCCTTATACCTCTCGTCCTCGTATACTCATCACGAAGGAAGCGAGCCTCGTCAAGAAAGCTCGGACGTCGGCGTGGGCCCGCTTAGCCTCCGTGGAGTAGGCCAGCTACCCTTTACGAGGCGCACCGCACCGGCGGCGTAGGCTAGAGAGCCACCCTCAGTTGACGCCAGACTCCGAGGACACGAACCCCGAGTCCCACAAGGCCGAGAAATCATTTAACGTTGGCGAGTTCGACGTGTTCAACGGCAAAACGGAATTTTTTTTAGCCATCTGGTCGGCAGTACTGAGCAGGTTGATTTGGTTGTATTAAAAAAAAAAAAAGTACGTTACAATGACCAAAAGTGATTGCAATTGTTGCGACCTTGTTCTTCTCTGTATTATGCATGCCGTGTCTTAAAATTAAGCCAGACACGACGAGGCGACATCTCTTTTGAAGCAAGGAAGACGCTCTAAAGATCTCCGGTAATTATAAGCTGCCTTCTCTTTGAAAAAAAGAAAGAAGAAGATGATAGAAAGACCTATAGAGAGCGACTATTGAATGACTACACTGCATTAACCACTCGCCAACCACTTGCGGTAACAGCGAAGTCTAGGGCTCGTGTCAGCTTTAGAGTTATGTTGCACGCAGTGCTATCTCGTAGCACGCCCATCGTGCGCTACCGTGCAAGCTTCCATTCTAGTTAGGCTACATGCCCTACTTCCGTTCTGTACGTTTCCACGGCAACCAAACTCGCCGTCCCCCGTGTGTAATTTGACCGTGGCAGTCGTATAGCCCGTCATTTCCATGTCGCGCCAGCAGGGATTGTGCATGGACAACGTGCATAGAAGTATTCGTACAGCACCTGCGTCACTTCGTAATCGCTGTCGTCTGCGCTCTCGTCACTAAACGCGAGCGCTGCAGCAGCACCGAACGCAGCCATCTTGCGAAGCAACACAATGTTGTGCGCACCAACCGGGTACCGATTTCGCTTGAAGCCGGAAGTGACGCGAACTATTTCCGCCCGAATCCGCGCCTCGGCGGCGGAGCAAGTCAGAGCGATCCGGCGCGGAGCGAGTTGATCCAAAACGACCAGTGGAACGCGCGAACCCGCTCCAGATCGACCAGTGAAATTCGGATTCGTTGCCACGGAGCAAGAAATCCTGCTCCGAATCGACCAGTGAAAAACGCCATTAGTTTGGCGATGCCTGCGTCGTGTTTGCGCATCCCTCAGTGCCACAAGCAGCCTGCTCTGCCACGAAGCTTCAATTCAACCGGTGTCGCGCGGCTTTCGCCTTAATGAAAATAGGATCCGTGACTGTGGAGGAACATCTTAATTGTTCTCCCAGTGTATACCTCTATGCGGAGCAAATACTTTTCCGGTTGGCTGACGCACGTATGGCCCGTAGTTTTCGATGTACTGCACAGAGTTGATGAGATATAGAATACTTTTTACTCGCTCTGAATATAGCGAGCGAGGTTTCATCTCAGCGGAACCACTTCGTCAGACAGCGATCATGCGCTGGAATCCAAAGCGACCGAAAGTTAAGTAAATGCACAGAACACCTATACAAACTTGGTAAATGAATCTCCAGATAGAGAGAGAGAGGGAGGTTGCGGACTGCATCGATAATTGGCTGGACCGTGATACCAAACTTCTGCACTATGCACATGTTCAGCGATGAAAACAAATAATGTCACTAGCTGTAGTACTGACTTCTGAGTTCGAGCTTGACTACCCAGTTTTGAAATGCATTTATTGACCCTTTTCGCGGAGCAGTTTGTTCTAGAGAAACGAGATGGCGCTTTCGGCGGCGCGCCGCGCGTAGCCTCAGCGACAGCGCACGAATACGAAACCACTACCGCTTCCACCTTGCTTCTGTGCGATCAGCTGTCGGAAATTCAACTGAGCTTTCGCTAACGCACTGTGCTCCAGTCATGCTGGATTGGATCATGTAGATATAAGACGTGCGCAGTAATTGGCTGCAAAAATAGTGACTGTCATATTAAGGAATGGAATCAATCTACGTGGCCAAGTTCACGGACCGCTGCTGCAACTGTGCGTTCGTATTACCTGCACTTCGAGATGTACGGGTTTCCTCGAGGACGCAGAAATTTGTTCATACGCCAGCATTCTATCGCTTCAAAAAAAAAAAGAAGAGAAGAAGTGCTTCAGCCTCAGAACGCCCACAAGAGTGAGTACCGCTCGTTAAACAATGACAAGGGGACAGCACCGCTTCCTGCCATAGTAAGTTTCGCGTCCAGTATCAACACACATTTACCCCAACTGGACGGAAACTTACGCCCACTTTATCGCCAATGTGTCTACGAGTGAATGGGCGCACACTTGAATATATGCGCGCCATACACGCACAATAAATGACGGACTGCACTAACAGCACACGAATGGTCGAAGCTGAATGTTTCGTGGCGGTCCACAAGCGTAAGCGAGTTACTAGCGATAATACATCTTTGCTACAAGGTGTTACAAAGTACAAGACAGCCACGTTTCAAGCTTTGCGTGCAGCAAGAACAAATCTATCGGAAGTGAGCACAGCCGCGAGTGATTAGGCAGAAAATAATCAGATAGCGACCCCACCGAGGGAGTCAGAAATGTTACAAGCCACTGCTTGTTAAGAACGGCCAGCTGCAGTGCAAGTTTTGCCAACCAGTTGCGACTGTGGAAGCAACATCTCGGGAGCATCGCCGCCAACCTCTAGCCACAGCGTGACTAAATCGACTTTGTGTCGGGGAACAACACGCGCGTCCTCCACTCTCCGTCGCTTCAGCTAGGATGCGTTCGATGAAGCAGGCTTTGTGCTGAAACCGCCGCCAACCTCTAGCCTCATCGCCGTTGTGACGGAATGAGTTCGGTGGGCCAACTATTGTTACCAAACTCCCCAACGCGGACCTGATCTGCTACGGGTGCGCGAGTTGCCGCGGGAACGCCGTTTTTCGCTCCTTCCCACGCCTCGACCAAGACGCAAGACCACGCGCTACCCGGAACGGCTCCGAGTTCTATGAAATTAGTGGGGTGTCGGTTTCGGACCGTAAACACGTGTTTGTATGCGTGTGTGCGTGTGTATGTGTAAACCGTGCCGCGGAGAGGCGGCTAGTTTGCGATGACTAAACGAACGTTCGCATCACCTTGTATCGGGAGAGGACCGAGTGTTTAAAAACCGCTGTTGTGCGGCTGCTCAGGGCACTCTCTCTCAAACAGTCATGTTAGACTGGTATAGATACTGTAAATAAACCCATATTCCTCGTTCTCGATGAGAAGCAGTCCTTCCCTTCAACAACGTCCTCAGCGTGGATAAGTTGGACGACGGCATGGGCCATCTACCTTCTAATTGATGCCCGACTCCAATCTTGACAACGGATCACGAGCGATGGGACTGAGCCCCCAATCCTGACATGCTTAACAAGCTTATTCTGAAGAAAAAATGCTACACCTACTGCCCCATAACTGATAGCGTTCAAGAAAAAGATCAAAAACGTGTTGTAACTAACTCTGGTTTTTTTGCTATATATATTTTTTATTATGGGGCTTTACATGCCAAAACCACTTACTGATCATGAGGCACGCCGTAGTGGAGGCCTCCGGAAATTTCGACCACCTGGGGTACTTTAACGTGCACCTAAATCTAAGTACACGCGTGTATTCGCATTTCGCCCCCATCGTAATGCGGCCGCCGTGACCGGAATTCGATCCCGCGACCTTGTCCTCAGCAGCCTAACACCATAGCCACTGAGCAACCACGGCGGGTAGTCCTTTGTCTCCGAGACAGCTCAATGAACATGAGCACCGACCTGCGCAGGCACCACATAACGTCTCAGTTCTTTTTACTAATATACGAAGTGTCATTCGCAATCGTGATAGCTTATCTTGCACGGCCGATACTACAGCGGCTGACATCATTGTACTAACAAACCTGGTTCAAAGAAACTGTGCATATATATGAAATATTTTCAAGGGAATGTGTTACCGTGTATTTAGCTTTGACCGTTCTTTTGGTCGCGGCGGTGGTGTATTAATCGCTGTGCCCGACAATATAGAACGCTTTGAAGTTAGGGTTGATACTACACTGGAGTTCAAATGTGTACAGGTTACAATTAACAATAAAGCTCTTTTATTTTGTGCATGCTACCGCGCACCGTCTACGCCCGTCGGCTTTTCTAACGACCTTCATGATATTCTGAACATAATTCAAACAAAGGTTCCTGATCGTCCTATTTTTATTTTTGGTGACTTCAATTTCCCGACCATTAACTGGTCTAGCACTGCAGTGGACGGTGACGGATCTTCTGAGTCGGCAAGTTTTTCAGCCCTTTGCCCCTTCTTCTCGCTAACATAAATGGTCACCCAGCCGACAAGGATGACAGCTACCAGTTCTAACATATTAGACCTTTTGCTAACGAGCGCCCCAGATTTTGTTTCCGAGGTAAAGGCTTAAGTGATCATTGTTTACTGCACATCACGTTGAATTTAATGTCGAATAAAACGCCAAATAAAACGAAAATCATTTACGATTATGCTAAAGCAGATTTTTCTTCAATTAATGATGGCCTCCAGCTTTTTCTCGACGGTTTCGTCCTGGCATGTGCCGAACGATCTGTTAATAAGAATTGGTGCATGTTTTTTTTTTAAAAAAAACTGCGTGAATTAATCGAATTACACATCCCTCGTAAAATCATCACGACTAATCGTAGGTCACCATGGTTCACTCGTTCCTTAAAACGCCTTGGGAACAGAAAAAGGCGGTTATATGTCTGGGCGAGGTCGTCGGGAAAATCAGAGCATTGGTCAGCTCTAAGAGCAGGGGTTAGCACTTATAAAATATCGTTAAAACTGCTGAACAACATTTCTTTAATGTCACACTGCCATAATTTTTTTAACTGATTCTAAAAAATTCTTGAACGTTGTTAATGGTTCAGATCAGTCATCAATCTCTCTCCTGGATTCTCAATCAAATCCCATCCCTAACAGTGACAGTGCTAATGTGCTTAATGAGACTTTTGCTAATGCATTTTCTGTCCCTTTTAGCGCATAACTACCACACTATACTCCCAATATCATATTTCCAATGGATCCCATTTGTTTTGACTTTGAAGGCATTGTAAGTATCATATATCGTTTAAAGTTATCCTCCTCATGTGGTCCCGATGATATCAGCTCTAACATCATCAAAAACACTTAAATATATTCTTCCTTCATACTATCAAAAATATTTGAGCAATCCCTTGAAACTTGTGACGTTCAAGACGACAGGAAATTGTCTAAGGCGGTTCCACTCCATAAATCAGGCGACAAGCACCTATAACTCAACTATCGGCCAGTATCACTAATCGGTATTCCTTGCTAGATAATGGGGCATGTCATCTTGTCATCCCTAGCAAACTTTCTTGACTCATCATCCTTTTTCACTCGTGCACAGCATGGTTTTAGAAAGCAATTTTCTTGTGAAACACAGCTAATAAATTTTACAAATTATGTTAACTTCATACTTGATCGTGGCAGTGAGGTTGACTGTATCTATTTAGATTTTTCCAAAGCATTTGACAAAATCTCTCACAGCTTGCTTCTTCACAAACTAACTAAACTTAATATCGACCAAAATGTACTACGATGGATTGAATGCTTTTTATCTAACAGATTCCACTACGTGCACGCTAATGGCATTAACTCGTCCCTTGCTGCTTCTGGTATATATTAATGACTTGCCTATAACAACGTGACATCCACGAGGCGACTTTTTGCGGATGACTGTGTGGTTTACCGGGAAATAATAAAAAAAATGCTAATGACACCGTACTACTCCAGGAAGACTTAGCTACTATATATAACTGGTGTTCGCAATGGAAAATGGCAGGGCCTGTTTAGGGCCGATTTACGCTCGAGCCGCCCATTGCCGCAAGCCGCACCGCACGCTTGCGGTCGCGCGAAAGATTGCACGTATCAAACACTTGTGCACAGATTACCATTTACACTGTGTAAACAGTGTATACCTTACACATTGTAAACCGAAATTTGTGCACAAGTGCTGGATACGTGCAATTTTTCGCGCAACCGCAAGCGTGCGGTGCGGCTTGCAGCGATGGGCGGCTCGAGCTTAAAATGCGTTTTTCGCGTCGCGTCAATCAGTGCCCCGCTCCCTGCACTATTTGTTCTTCCTTGCTAACATCGGTAGCATCTTAGAAATACCTCGGCGTCATTATAACGTCAAACCTAGCTTGGAAGGCACATATCATTTCTGTCATCGCGTCCGCTAACCGCATGCTTGGATATCTGAAACGGAATTTTTCCTTAGCCCCGACACCTGTTAAACTTCTTCTGTACAAATCGCTTGTCCGCTCCAAATTAGAATATGCTAACTCAGTATGGGACCCTTTCATAAACTCTCTTATCGACGCCCTCGAAGCCGTACAGAACATAGCAGCACGTTTCATCTTCCGTAACTACGATCGTTTGTCCAGCGTCACAGAAATGAAAAACACATTGTCACTAACCACTCTCTCAGTGCGCAGGAAAATATCACGCCTGTGTCTGTTTTTTTTTAATTTACCACATGAACTCCACCCTTAAAGATACATTACTCACGCCGCCAACATATGTTTCATCTCGCTTATCCTCCAGCCCGAGCTGACGCTCCTCCCATTCCCGTGATTGCCGCATGGACCTTCCTTTTACAATGGAGGAGCTCGAAGCGGCACTAGCTCTCTGCAGGCGCTCATCATCTCCAGGTCCAGATGGTATATCATACCGGGCCTTGTGCTATCTCGGAGAGTCCGCACGGATAGAATTCTTGAGCCTTTACAACTCCTCATGGCAGGAGGGAAATGTTCCTGACGAATGGAAAGTAAGCCGCCTGGTGCCACTCTTAAAGCAAGGCAAATCCCCAATAGAACTCGCCTCTTACCGCCCAATAGCGCTGGCCAGCTGTGTAGGAAAGATAATGGAACGGATGATCCTTGGCCGCCTGGAATGGTACCTTGAATACTACAAGATTTATACCCGCCGGGGTTGCTCAGTGGCTATGGTGTTGGGCTGCTGAGCACGAGGTCGCGGGATCGAATCCCGGCCACGGCGGCCGCATTTCGATGGGGGCGAAATGCGAAAACACCCGTGTGCTTAGATTTAGGTGCACGTTAAAGAACCCCAGGTGGTCAAAATTTCCGGAGTCCTCCACTACGGCGTGCCTCATAATCAGAAAGTGGTTTTGGCACGTAAAACCCCAAATATTATTACAAGATTTATCCGATTTCCATGGCTGGTTTCCGACGCGACTGCTCTTCCATCGACAATGCAGTTGATCTCGTTTCATATGTCCAGCACGAAAGGTCCTGTAAGCGTTTATCTGCAGCTTTATTCTTAGATGTGAAAGCGGCATACGATAACGTATTACATGAGGCCATTCTCGACGCTCTTGCGGCCGTTGGCCTAGGTGGTCGAGTTTTTTTGTGGATTGCAAGTTACCTATCTAGAAGATCATTCTATGTGTTAACTGACGATGGCCCAACTACACGACGCTATACCAGCAGGGGCGTTCCTCAAGGCGGTGCTCTCAGCCCGACGCTATTCAACCTCGCTCTTGTTGGACTTGCTGAATACTTGCCAACTACCATCAAAATTTCAATATACGCTGACATCTGTATCTGGACTTCGGCAGTCACACGTCCTCAGATACGTGCGCGGCTTCAAAGAGCGGCCACTTTGATAGCGAACTACTTGTATAAACAGGGTCCGAGCATATCGCCAGAAAAAATGCGCACTATAGCATTTACTCGCAAACCGATGACGCCTTATGTCATCTGAATCAATGGGCGGACCATTTCCTATGTCCGAACCCACAGATTCCTTGGCGTAATTATTGACCGAGACCTCTGTTGGAGCCCGCACGTGGCCTACATGAAACGGCGCCTGACAGCAACTTCCCAGTTGTTTAAATACTTGACAGGAAAGACATGGGGGATGTCAGTAGACGCAATGCTTAAACTCTACAGAGCTCTCTTTCTCAGTTTTTTAAAGATATAGTCTACCTGTACTGACGAACACCTGCAAGACAAATATTCGTGTTCTGCAGGCAGCACAAGCTCAAGCACTCAGAGTCTGCCTTGGTTTGCCCAGATGCACGTCAGCAGAGGCAACTCTTGCGATTGTTCGGGACCATCCAATGCGAACTCACATTACCGTGGAAGCCCTGAGAACGCACATCAGACATTTTTCACGTGCCCCCTATCACCACCTTGCAACACTACCTTCAAACAGGCACCAATCATCATTCTCTAAAACTATCATCAAGTACAACGACAAACTTCCCTCGGGCTTCACCGCTGCATTTAAACCATCGATAGCCCCCCCCCCCCCCCCCCTTGGTGTCTTATCAGCCCCACAGTCCATCTCAGTGTACCAGGAATCGGGAAAAAGTCTGAACTGTCGTCGCCTGTGCTGAAACAACTGTCTCTGCTTCTTCTGCACGAGAGGTACGCGGACAGTGAACACATTTATACTGATGGTTTTCACAAACATCCAGTGTTCGTCTGGTGCTGTGGTTGTCCCAGCAAAAGCTATTACCATCAGCTTTAGGACTGACCACTCTACAACATCGACATCTGCTGAACTAGCTGCTCTTCGCGCTGCACTTTGTTTCGTAAATCGGGAGCCACCTCGACAATGGTCAATCTTCAACGACTCAAAGGCAGCCCTACAATCTGTACTATCAGCTCTGCGTCGCGGGTCATTCGAACAGTTCGTATTCGATATTAGATGCCTACTCCACACATCACAGGAGAAAGGACACCACGTGACGTTTCAGTGGCTGCCAAGTCGCTGCGGCGTCACTGGAAACGAAGACGCCGATAATGCCGCTCGGGCAGCTCTTGAAGACGCACAAGAAGAGGCCATATCGCTTTCACGATCCGACGCAGCTAGCAGACTTCGAGTGCTTGCACAGGAGATCACGCTCTCTCTATGGTGCACACCAAACAGCCAGACCAACCAGAGCAACCGTCAATACCACCTGCCCTCTTTGATGCATCTCTATATGCCAACTGGACTCCGCCGAAGAGGGGCGACTCTGCTTTATCGCTTATGACTAGGGGTGGCTTTCACGAAATCTTACTCATTTCGCATTGGAATGGCCGACAACGCTCTCTGCAATGCCTGCCTTTGCGAGGAGACGCTGGAACACATTCTGTGCGACTGTCCTGAATATAATGTTCAGCGACAGTCCCTGGCATCCGTTCTAGCTAGACCATTTCCCTCGGCACGATTTTCACATGCCGCCGACAGCAGACATCGCAGGTGAAGGCGACGAAGGGACTACTTCGGTTTTTGAAAGCGACGGGATTGGGCAAGCGGCTGTGACAGTGATATCACGTACCATGCCTGATTGATGGACTCTAACGGACGATGTGTGTGTGCTGTGCTATGTGCTCTCTCTCTCTGTCTCTCTCTCTCTCTCTCTCTTCCCCCTCCCAATTTTTCATCGCCCTCATCCCTCTCCCATGTGTAGGCTAGCAAACCGGTTAAGCTAAACTGGTTAACCTCCCTGCCTTTCCTTTTCCACTTTTTCCTTCCTTCCTTCGCTTATAGATCACACATGCAAAGTTGGTGTTCCACAGTGCCGTACAACATCCTGCATGAATTCATTCATTCCAAAAACATCGTTGGACTGGAACTACCTACCACGGGATATTGCACTTTCCAAAGACTTTGATGAACTTAAGAAGAACACTATGAACACATTATTGCTTACCATAGCTTTGGTTCCATTTACTTTTTCCTCGTAATCATGCGCATTCTTATATATTTTCCCCCGGATTTGCTGCGTTAATATTTGTATTAATGGTGGCGTTTTGCAATTTGCATAACTTTTCTTTGTGTGATTTAGCGTTTCTTGGTATTTGTATCATTTTGAGCTCACTTCATGTTCCGGGTTTTTAATTAAGTATTTGTTCCACTATATATATATATATATATATATATATATATATATATATATATATATATAGATATATATATATATATATATATATATATATATATATATATATATATATATATATATATATTGTGAGCATTATTCATACGCTTCATATTCTCACCTGTACATACTCATCATCACCGTTTTGGGGCCTGGTGGTGGGTCTCTCGAGAGAGAATAAAGAAGAGACTGGCTGCCTAAACCTCGTCTCACAAGTGGTGGAGTGTGCTGTCCGGTTCCTTCGCCCTCTCGCTCCCGGTCTCTCTCCAGCTTCACCTACGTTACATCCCTGGAGCTTCGCTCAGGTCGCCGCCTCTACTAACTGCACTCAACCATGTCGCAAGACCAGCAGACCAGTACCACGACATCCACCTTGCCTACTCCTGCGGGAACCCCTTCTTGGGCAGTCACCACCCCTCAGCAGGATCCACCGGTATTTGCTGGGCTTCCAGGCGACGACATTGAAGACTGGTTGGAGCTATACGAGCGCGTGAGTGACTTTAACCACTGGAACGAATCAGCAAAACTTGCTCACGTCGCCTTCTACCTAACCGGAGTTGCGAAAACTTGGTTTTACAACCATGCGCTCGATCTGGTCAACTGGGGCATCCTTAAACACCATCTACGCCAGATTTTCGCGAACTCGTCTGTCCGCTCCGATATCGCTAAGGAGAAGCTTGCAGAGCGTGTTCAGCACTCAGGCGAGTACTACACTTCGTACACAGAGGACGTCCTCGCCCTCTGCCGCCACGTGAACACCTCGATGGCAGAGAGTGACCGTGTACGCCACCTGCTCAAGGGTATTGGGACTGCGGCATTCAATGCTCTTGTAGTGCTGAATCCCACTACCGTCGCCGACAGCATCAGTACGTGTCAGCGTCTCGATGAGCTTCATATGCTCCGCTTACACCCTGACACTTCTGATTTCAAGGCGTCCAACGACAGCGAGCTACGTGCCTTGATTCGCTCCATCATCCGTGAGGAACTGCACGCCCAAGCTTCGTCAAACCCTCTTGAGGTCCATCTGACGCCTCCTGGTGGCGGCCTACGCCATATCGTGAGGGAAGAGATAGCTGCCGTGACCTGCCCGCAAATCACGAGCCCGCACCCTATCCATACGCCAACGTACGCTCAGGTTGCCTCTATAGTGCCACCCTCTCAGCAGCCACCACAACAGGCACCTGCACCGCACATGCCCCTGAACCCTATCACTGCAAGACCATCGCCTGTTCCGTGTTATAACGCATGGAGCCCACCTCTACCGGTTTGTTACTACTGCGGCATCCGTGGCCACATTTCCAGGTTTTGCCGACGCCGTCAGCAAGATGAAAGACGTGGCTATGACGGCTTTGAAAGGGATCAGTTTTCTGGCCCTGTACCACGACGTCGGCGTTCTGACTACGATTATTATCCACGACGTTCCCCATCTCCACAGGACTTCAACACTACCGGTTCATTGCGTTTCCCGCGTCGTCGCTCTCCATCACCGATGCGGCGCTCTTCTTCCCCTCTACGACCGGCTACTTCGTCCTCCGATCACCGCCCGGAAAACTAAATGGTGAAGCTTCAGGAGGGAAAGCTGCATCTTTTGGACAATGTGAAACTCCTCCGGAGCGCCCGTCAAATGTACTTTTGGTGTGTGTTGAAGGTGTCCGCATCGAAGCCTTGGTTGACACAGGTGCATCGCTTTCCGTTATTAGGGCTCACTTGTGTTCTCGATTGCGAAAAGTGAAGACACCGTGTAATGGCCCTCCCCTTCCACGTTCTTCCACGTTCGACGCGCACACAAGTCCTTGAAGTCTTGCACGACGAACCATCTGCTGGCCATTTGGGATTCCACAAAACATACCACCGCGTTAGGAGCCGTTTCTTTTGGCCAGGCTTGTCTACCTTTGTGGCCAAGTACGTCGCTTCTTGTGTTCAGTGTCAACGGCGGAAACGACCGACTTCGCCTCCTGCTGGGCTTTTACAGCCCGTCCCATGTCCCGAGCCACCGTTTGCCATCGTTGGGATAGACCTAGTCGGCCCTCTGCCCATAACGCCAGCGGGTCATCGATGGGTCGTGACAGCTGTTGACCAGCTCACACGTTACGCAGAGACCGCTCCTCTACGCTCTAGTTCGGCCTCAGACGTTGCCACCTTCTTTATAGATGCCATTGTGCTGCGCCATGGTGCACCTCGTGTACTGTTAAGCGACCGCGGCAAGACTTTCATGTTAACAATGCTCACAGAAGTACTCGGAGCTTGTGGCACAGTTCATAAGACGACATCCGCATATCACCCACAAACAAATGGCTTGACCGAGCGATTTCATCGCACACTAACAGATATGATATCAATGTATATCGGGCCAAAACACGACAATTGGGACAAACTTTTACCTTTCGTGACTTAATTTTGCTCAGAACACCGCTATCCAACGAACTACGGGATACTCACCTTTCTACCTAGTTTACGGCCGCTCACCGACATTCACCATCGACGCCGCTTTCTTCAATGCCCCAACTAACACCTCGGCCAGTATACCCGAACAGTTCGTCTCGAGACTTGAGGAATGCCGTCAACGTGCTCGCTTCAACACAGAAGTCAGTCAGCTAGATCGCAAGCAACGTTACGACATCTGTCGTCGCGACGTCTCCTTTCGTCCTGGAGAGGAAGTGCTCCTTTGGACGCTTATTCGTACACCCGGTTTGTGCGAGAAGTTTGAATCCCGCTTCCTTGGACCCTATATTATTAATGAAGAAACATCCCCCGTGAACTATCGCGTTACTCCCGGAGACGTTTCTTCCGACCATCGTTGTCGTGGTTCGGAGATTCACGTTTCGCGCCTAAAACGATTCGTTCGGCGTTCCCCTCCTGGCTAAGTCGCGGCCTGGCAGGCCGCTTGCGCGTGCGGGGAAATTAGTGTGAGCATTATTCATACGCTTCATATTCTCACCTGTACATACTCATCATCACCGTTTTGGGGCCTGGTGGTGGGTCTCTCGAGAGAGAATAAAGAAGAGACTGGCTGCCTAAACCTCGTCTCACAATATATATTGTATGCGTTGCATCCTTTTGTAACAAATTTATTGAAATGTGTGTACCACTCCCCTCAATAATGCCCTGTGGGCCATGAGGGTATAAATAAATAAATAAATAAATAAATAAATAAATAAATAAATAAATAAATAAATAAATAAATATTTGCCAAATAAAGAACGAAGAGCAAAACACACTAATCCTGATTCAATTCATAAACGGAAAGTTCGGAAAGCTTGGAATACATATTTGGCCCCGCTTTTAGAACGAGCACGATATGCACTGCTCGTGCCGTTTGGACATAGCTTAACCAGCTCAGAAAGTGCTTTTGTATAGTCTTGAAGCTGTGGCCAAAATTTTCCTTTCGTCCGCCTATTGTCACCGACTACGATATATCCCGAAACAGGGGTTTGCTAAGCCGCACCGGCGTCATACAAACCCATTGTAAACACGGAGGCAACGGAGGGAGTCGAGGCAAGAAATGTACGCGTCGCCATGTGATCAAACATGGCAGCGCCCACGGAATCGCCGCGAAAAGGGTCAATACTGGAAATTATCTTCGTTGCTCCCATGGTATGCCACACAGCTCTGCTGTAGTCCATGAAGTCTAGTGAGAAATCTCGTTATTTAAACGCTAGCGTGACCATAGTGCCACGCTGAGTTATTTTGGGTAAAACATTCATCTTCTCGTACTACCTTCTCGTGAAGTTTAAGTCAGACAACTTGTACAGAAATCAACTGAGTAATTTTGCCATTTTCTCTTCATATCTTCTACACGTACACAAGCTTACGGCTGGAAATAAAGCTGTGGTATGCTCAGAAATATATCACCTTCCTAAAAGGAAATGCTGCCTTGATATTTGGGTCGCTGAATTGTAGTGTATGCTACAATAAGAACCGTGCCTTAGACAGCGTAGTCAATCGTGGATGACATTTGTTCTGCGTTGAGATGCAGAATACGTGGTGATATGCTTCTTATCGTAAACATATGATTTTTGCTAATTTTTAAATGGCCTAAAAATTGCTTAAGATGTATCCGTTTGTACTTGAAAATCAGCGCCACATCTTTGCTGCTATATATGTTCCACGATAGTCTGTACTCCTGCGTACGCTACATTGCACTGAAAGATTGCCTAAATAAGCTATCCGCTACTTTGATAGCATTTCTATAGCACGTATGGACAGAGTGTAAGTACATGTTTCTGCCTTGCAATTACGGAATCAAAGTAACTTCTTGATTACGCTTACTGGAACTCGCCGAAAATAACGTCCACGGCTGAGTTCAAGTAGCCCGCTTCATGGCTCTCAATTTCGCTTTTTAAAACAGTTTTGAATGGGAAATAATTTAATAAATAGGTATATAATTAGACGCCAAAATTATTGCAGATACGTTAAGTAAACTACATTTGCAGTAGGTAGACCGTCATTTACCGCTTTTCTTGCGAACTCTTTACTGCGTCGCCATTCCTAACTAGACGAGGTGAGAAGGCGACTTGTCTCCTTGCGCCGCCGGCGTGCGATTGCGGAGAGCGACGAGTGGTGGCGGTAGCGGCGTTGTGTGCTTCGGCCTTCGGTGGGCAGTTCTACGGCTATTCGCTCCTGCCTGCTCTTGCTGCTGTTCCCTCCGCGCGTGGCTACGGTGCGAGGGGCGACGGCGACCGAAGAACCAGTCGGCTCGGCTCGCCCTGGCCGACGGTGCGTGTGTGTTGGTGGTGGTTGCTGTTACGGCGATGGCAGCCTACGCGTCGTGACTCCCAGCGCGCGCGCGCCTGTGACAGCCCCTCGAGGAATACGCGTGCATTGACACTGCCGGAGGATTGCTCTCGTGTGCGTCGGTGCGTGTTTTGGCAAGTGTGCACTCCGCCGACACCTACGACACCATGCATCAAGTCAAGGACGGTGGACTGGTCTCCCGGTGGCACCTCTTCACAGGTGAGGCCTAGCGCCAGACCATCGGGAGGGAAAACGCGCGTCGATGAAAGATACATACAAGGATACGTTACGGGAGCCCGTGAAAATTCCATTTCGTCAGGTTGCTGAAATCGTTTTCCCCGCCAGGTGGTCGTAGTACGTTAGTGTGTGAGACCGTGGGTAAAGCTAAGTGCATGGTTCAACCACTGCGCAACGTATTTCTGGCGATCGTGGTCAAAGCTTACTTGTGCTGCAGTATTAAATCACGATTTCATAAAACTTCATCCTACTAGCGGAGAGCTGAAAACGGTTTCCTGCCGTAACGGCCGTTGGGAACACCTTCAAAAGAGGCGCCGGGTTCGTTCCGCATGGTGTACTGCGCGCCGCTCGTGGCCGCTGCAGCGCTTTTCAAACGTATTCCTCGCGCTTATGTTTGCGGCGCCTCACTTGCTAGTTTGTGCCTGCTAGCCCAAAGAATCGTGCGTGCCCTCATGTGTGGTATGTGTGCGAACCCGTGTGCTGTGATCTGTGTGGGAGAGCATGGAATTCGGTTAATTACGCTGGTTTCGAGTGCGAAAGTTGCGTGCGCCAACCTTGTTCTCCGCTACATTTGCTCGAGAATCGTATAAGCACATTTTTGTGCAACAACTTTGCTGTCTGCATAGAGAGTAAACGAAAAGAAGCGCTTGGCTTGGCTCGTGTCGTGCTGCAAGTACTTCTCTGTCAGAAAGAAGCCTTGAATGTCTCCATCGTGTTACCTGCGTAGCTGCTGCCTTGCTTTATTAGCTTCCGGGATGGCCACACGGCTTGGCAAATTGCCTTTTGCGAGAGTTCTCTCGAGCCCCCCCCTGCCTTATTTCTTTGTTGTGCTACGGAAAAGACGTAAACGGAGACGCATTTATCGAACCTATGCGAGCGCCGGCGAAGAAATTGCGTGTCTACGTCGAAGTGTTTGGAAGGAGGCTGCAATTCTATGTGTAGGTGAATAGATTATAGGGAACTTCGAAGACCCCTGGCGTTTTCCAGAAGAAACGCCTCGTCTGTGCGCAATGTGCTCAGTGCTCACACATGCAAACCGAATGCACGGGGTACTATTTCTGAGCCGTTGTATACAACATGTGCGGACAGTAGAAAGCAAACGCTTAAGGGTTTTAGGATGGGGAAGGACATAGCCTGACAGGCGCACACAGCACTGCCATCGGAAACAAGCTCCCTGCTAAAGTCAGCCGAAATAAGGAGGCGTGCGAACAGCGCACGTCCCCTAACTTCTCCCAGAACGCAAGTATCACTACATTACGCACAAAAGGAAGAGGCTCGCGCTCAGTGTGCAGAAGACAACGCAAGGTCTCAAACGTCCTTACAGAAGGCGAACGAACGGATGATGTCTGTGCATCACGTAGTCGTGCGTATACTAGTCTAGTGCTATTCCGACGCGGTGTTCCCGCTCTCGGATCTCTCTTAGTTCTCACCAAAACACGCATTCAAAAGCAGGAAACGGTGCAAGACAGCGCTACGTGGCCATCGTCCCCATTGTGCCAATCATGCTTTCAAGCAGCTGCCGTCACTGCGCCGGTTCATTGTTGATGTCTCCTCTCTGCTCAAGGAAGAGCAGTCTGTTCCGGAAAGGATTCAACTATCTTCCTGAGCAAGATTTTCCGGTCGAAACAAGGGCTGCCCGAATAGATTCTGCAGGCTTGTCCCCGGAATTTATGGAGCATGCGCGGACCTTTTGTCGTTGTGCTTTAACGGCCTGCGTCTCGCCACTCGCAGAAGCACACAAGCGAAAGAGATTAGTCGCTGGCAACTCGAAGCCTGAGTCTATGCCTACTGACAGAAGGTGGAGAGTACAAGAGACCGGCGTGACATATATGTGAGAACTGCAGCCCCGGTTTTCAGGAAATTGCAATTTCCGGTCGCACGTTTTCGTGCTAATCATCGGCGTAAGCGACTTGGGAATTGATTCAGTTGCGATCGCCGTCGCGCAGCGCATTCAGTATAAGCTAAGTATAAGCACTGCAACAGCGCCCTCTGAGAGCTTTCAGCGCGTGCATGCAGATAAAGGGGAGCTGCTATGTCTGAGCTGTTAGCACACTCGAGTTGCTACGTGGACAAATCAGGGGCGTGGAACAAAGGCGAACTTCACTCCTTGCTTCTACTGTTTGTTGCTGTATAGTCTAAACATAGAACCGAAACAAAAGAAGCTCGGACTAAATAATGCCACACGACGGATAGTGTGACTTATAAAAAAAAAAAAGAAGACCCAGTAACATTGAGGACTCTTGCGTTAATGTAGCTCGGTATCTGGAGGAGAGAGGCACTGAGGGTAAGGGAATACTTGGGACTTGCTTGGCCCGTGTGTTCTTGTTCAGCAAGGTGTATCTGGCGAGACGAGTAAATGTGAGCGTTATACTGAAAGAACATTGCAGCGAGCCGCTTGTGGAAGCGGGCAGCCGCCATATTCGTCATTTCACAAGGAAACTCACGTGGTCGTTAGGCCTAAGGCAGTTCCAGAGGCTTCTTGTGTTAGGACGGCGTCGGCCAACTTCCTCTGAACCACCGCCTGGGCGGATTACTTGCCGGGTCCTGGCGCCGTACCCCTCGTTAAGGCGATGTGCCCGTCTCACGTGCCCTTTTCTCCCCTTCTTACGTCTCTTTGTTATCGCGGTTTCTCTTTGGAATGTTTTCTGTCGCTTTTACCTGGTCGCCCGCCCGGGCGGGGGAGATGCGAATGGCGTCGCCTCGTCGTCTACCTACCTGAGCTTTAGTTTGCCTCAGGATCCCCAGCTCGTCTTCCGTCTTGGGAAAAAGGAAAAGGAGGGGATGGTCTCCCGAAAAGAAGTGAGAATGAAAGGAGGGGGTCAGCAGAAGCAACTGCTGCCCCCTGGCGAAGGGGACGCCTACGCACAGTATAAAGCCACGCAGCACGGCTTCAGAGCGCCGCGTGGGCCCAGTCCACCTTGGTGGTTCACTGGTTGTGTGGCGGTGCGGGCTTCCCCCTACGGCGCTCTTAAATGGATGGGGAGGCGCGTTCTTGGGGGAACGCATACCCGAAACCCCGCCAGCGGTGGTCTCCCGCTTTCCTTTGGGACCCCTGCGTTCTCGCTTCCTGCGGTGCTTGCACGAGAGGTGTTCCCCCACGTCTCGCTCATCTGACGGTTGTTGACTCGCGACACATGTTCACATATCCCGTGCTACACAGAAGCGCATGGAATATCTGTCTGCTACTTGTTGGCGGTAGAAACAGTGTGAGCTTATATCGCAAGCAATGCAAGGGCGGCGTGATTCGTCCTCTTCCCTTTCATGGCCCTAGCACACTGCACGATGCTTCTTTTTCCGTTCCATAGCGACTACATTCCATGCATCACGATTTTCCGTGACTCTTCGGTTAAATTGCCTGCACTGGTGCTTTCGCAAGGAGAACATGCGCTGACGAGCAGGCGGGGTTGTGAGCGCGCGACATCGGTGATTCGATTTGCAGTTTCTCGTCCTTGTGTAAGTTTTGGGCCTCGTGGATGATTGTGTACGGTACACGTCACGGCATCGGTACGCGCGCAGTGCGGATTAAGAGTAACGCTCCACATCACAGGCATCTTGCAGTTGTTTTCGCGAAAGCATTTTTAAAGCGTGTTGACTCAAGGCGCTGAGTGGCGACGGAAACTGGGGAAATCTTTCGGGGCTTCGTTTCCCGGCGTCATTCTCGTTTCCTTTCTTTCGTTTCCTTTCTCTCTCTTTCTCTTTTCTCCTGGCTCTCTGCTCATCACAGCTTGCCCTCGGGTTGTCTAATGAGTCATAAAGAAGTCCACTCAACTTTTGAATCACTGCCAACATACTCGAGCGCTTTGTACAGTGGCCGAGTCAGTAGTCAACGTGTGTCACTTTGTAAACTTCATTGTTCCATCTTTAGAGAGGTCTAGCTTCCCCATTAGGTTAGTGTGTGAGATGCACATTACGTGCAAAATGTTTGTTTCTTTTTTTCTTCTCTTGTATAGTATTAATTTGCCGTCCCGTCACGCTTTAATTCCTCCAACAGGGTCAGGGAGGAAGCAGGCGTTCAGAATATTTTCATATAACGTAAATACCTTTATGCATGTACATACCACGGGCGCATTTGTTGCAGAGGATTCCAGTACGCATTCTCCAAGATCTGTTATAACGCCTGTAGTTTTGGCTTCGGATAACATCAAGGTTGAAGTGCAGGAAAGTCAATGTGCTGTTGTGTTAAAAGACCCGTGGTATTCTTTGCACGGACATCTGTGCGATTGCACTGAGCTGTCTATGCCTCACCGTTGACCGCGGCATAGCGAACATCTGGACACCTTCAAAGCTACATGTTGCAGATTCGTTTTCAAACAGAAATGCCCGACGGCGGTGTATACGTTGTGCTTTCTGTGCGGCTTTTACCGTGCAGAGGCGTGCACACACTTGTTATAAACAGTACTTAATAGACTGGCGACGTGGAACTCGCGGTCTCACATCACTGTCCCTGACTGCGCGATGTTACTAGAACGTGGAACGAGTGCAATTATTAGAAAGCTTTAGTTTAGGGGACGCAAGCGGTTTGCGTACGCAAGAACTAGGGGCGACAGTACTGCGCATGCGCCGACCGCTGCGTCTACTTGCGTCCTTGTGTTGTTGGAGCGGCCGAAAACATCGCTGCCCCTAAGAAGTCACGTTACCCACGTGACTCTCGCGGTGTACGAGAACTTACGAGAAGCGAGACCAGCCGAGACAAGCCGCCCATCCCGCCACACAGGCGGAGAACATGACTGCGCCGGCGGGGACTTGTGCACGTGTGCATCTCACGGCCGACGTGGTAAAGAAGCTGGTCGCAGAGCAACCGGTATACGCTGTCGCCGCAACGGCGGTCTGTCAAAATTTGCAGGAGGATCTAAATAAACAAAACAGACCACAACGGATTATGCTGCACGAGACGTCTAACTACAGTTTACCAAACGTATGTTTGGATTGCTTCGGCTCGGCCTCAGTCGTAACGTATGCGCGTAGATAATTTTATAAATATTTTTCCTAGTGTCGACAGACATCGTTCGTCTATATGTTAACTGTTTTTAGTAAAAATAGTTTAATCTACCTTACTTCATATGCTTGATTTCTTATTTTAAAATATGATAACGCAGCAACGATCAGACACTGATGGCGCTGCGAGCGCATGCGACCTGAGTGCGGCTTGCGTTTGGGGCCGCTGACATATAACGTGTTTTTGCTTGCGTACTCAAACGCTAGGGACCCCAACGCCTTGCGTTCCCTGAACTAAAACTCACTGTTATAAACGAAAAATATCGCTGATGTTATAAAGGAGAACTCATTCAAACGTGAAACTTTGTGTGCGGTTCTCATTTCGTGTTAATATTTACCTTGTTCCAACCTTGACACGGAAGCGAAAGTGAAATGTCACTTCGCCTGAATAGGTTAATCGAAATGCATGCTGATCAGCGGAACAGTACTTGACTGGCGTGTACACTGATGGCATTGATCTTAAGCGTACTCCGGCAGCACTCGGAAAAGAACACTGCTCGGTCAGTTCTAGCGAATCGCATCGATCGGAACATCGTTCTCTAGAACGACCGTTTAGCTACAGCCTCTTGCGAGATCAACGTTAGCTCGCGACGCTAGACATGCCGCTCGGCGCTCTTCTGTAGTCGTGTGCCGGAAGCCGTGGTGCGCACTGCACATGGATGCGGGGCCCTGCTTTGCAAGGCGAGGCTGTGCCGCGGAGACACGAGCAAGGCAGCGTTCGCCGTGTTTTGCTCGGCGCCACCTGTCCCCTTATCGTGGCACACCTGGCTCCGCGTCGGGGTCACGTCGAGTGTCCTCCCCCCCTCCGCCTCCTTCGTCCATCTGGCGTTGTCTTTCTTCTCTCGCTGTCCCCTCCTTCTTGCCCCGTCACTCCTTGGAAGTCCGGTCCTGGAAGCCCACGCGCAGGGCTGGCTGCCCCAAGCAATCTCATGTCGAGAGATAGCGGGGTGCTGTAGCGAACCAGCCTCTGCAGTGCTGTTTCGAAGGGGCGCGTGGGTTTTCTATGGTCGCCAGGTAGACGGCGGGGACCTCGCTTGCACGGGTGAAAGCACTTTCGGCGACGACAAAGGAAGCGAAGCTCGCGCGGTGACATTCGAAATGTGTGGTTATGGCCGCGGGCTGTTTTTTTACTGCTTTCCTCTCCCTTCACGTCGCTCGCTTTGCCCCGTTCATGTTGCCCGCTGGCTTAGCTGATTTAGATAGCCAAGAACCGGGGCGCTGCTTTCCAGTGGGAAGCTGTTCGAGGTGGACGAACCCGTATACCTTTGACACTCGTCGCTGGTCGGTATTTAATCTTGTTTCACTTCCAGGGTGCGTTCGTATCGTCGCGATGGTGGGAGGCGCCACATCCTTGTTTGTCACGTCGCGAATGAAGTTTTGTGTACGTATGTACCGACCGGACAACGTGGCAAAGTGGTTTTAACGGGTACTGTAAGCGTCGTTTCACGCTAGGTATTCCGATTACCACGGTCAGCTAACTTTGATGACTCTGTGAAGTTTTTTTTTTTACGCCATCCTCAGCGACACCTTTGAACTACAGAAGAACGGAGGAGAATGTGTGAACGCTGCATTCGCCGATGCCACCGAACAGTGCCGCCAACGCGGTGTCAAAGAAGCCCGCGGCCGGCTTCCAACGCTCAAGTTCCGCATATTTTCGCTGTACACTGCGCTATCTACTCGAATGCTCTTGAGCGAAGGTGTGCCTCTCGAGCACGTCTGCGTCATAAGGATCACGGAGAAGCATTACTGAAGCGCGTGTTCATCAGCAGAAGGGTGGCGCTGTGCTCCACGACGAGGCAAGGCCTCGAAGTCCCCTCATGGGAGACCCGAGCCCGGGTCGTCAAACTTTGCCGGATTTAAAATAAAGTTGTTTCCATCCATCCACTCAGTGGAGTCGGGGAGCACTTTTGAATGGCTGCCTGTCTCCGAATGCGAGTGGAAAGCTCGATACGCGGAGTCCACCGCGGGCGTTGGACAGTGGTTCGCGTCGAGCTTCTGCGAGCCGCGTGGTTGGTCGTGCTCGCTGCTGCTACACGAGTGGAAGAGTCGAGTGAGTGAGTGTCAACTTTATTATTAGAAGGGGTAAGGGATAAGGGAGGCTAAGCTACGTAGGCTTCCAGGTTTGGAAGAGTCGACGCGTCTGCGTTGGCGCGCACTCTGCAGTCCGCATGCTGCGATGGACGGGCGCGCTCTAGAAAACACCTCGCGGCACGGACTTTGTCCAGGCCGCGCTCGCTGCCCTGCGGTGCCCCGGGAGCTGTTTCTTCGTTTCTTCTCTCTCCGCTGTTCTCCGCTATTTCACCCCGGGGCGCAGCCGCTGCGACCTGCTGCTGCCGCTCGCTGCGTCGGTCGGTCGGTGGTGGCGGCTGGCACCTTTTGTCGAGGTCAGGCCATCGCGAGCAATCGATTCCCCCGAAGCCAGACGGGATTCCAGCGCCGCCGCTTCGCGCCGAGGAGGTCTGCGCGTCCTCCTCCTCTCCCTCGTTCCGTGACAGTCGCGGTGCTTTAATAGTGCACACACTGCGGTACACTGTTAAAGGGAGCGCTCTAGTTTGCGCGACTCTCACTTGGCTGGGGTTCTAGCTGCGTGTCGGCTGTTGTTTCGAAAGGTGTGCCGGCGCAACCAATAACAAGTCAGCCGCACTGTGCACTTTGCCAGAGGTAAAAATTCTCGGCTGCTCTCGCGTCCCCTTTGACATATGGAGCCGACTGCACATGTTGCCAAGTAGCAGCACTTACTCATGCACCGTACGGTGCATTAGTACGGGGGGGGGGGTGGGCGGATTTGTCAAGAAGCGGAAACGTATTCGGGAGGGGGGGGGGATGTAACCGAACACTTTTTCAGCCTCAAAGCAGGAACAGTTAGCTTTCGTTCATTTTTATAAAAATTTTTCCAGGGCACCTTCCCTCTGAGTGATCGTGCATTGTTTGGCGAATGTGGTATGCCTTACGAGATGATTCTTTTTTCGTCACCTGCTGCGATCTTATCCCGGTTCTTGGCGTTTAAGTGCTTGCAGCATTACCGCACGCACCGATGTTGCCCTTTTACGAACTAGCGCCTGTTCTGCCTCGAGGCGAGGAAGATCGTTAGCGCGATCGTGCGACAGTTGCCGCTGGCGACTCTTTTCCGTGTAGCTTGGCGCGAGAAAACAGGCGCTGCGCGTTCCCTCACGGTCTCGGTTGCATTTTTTTCTTGCTTTCTTCTTTTTCTAATTCTTTCCCGTTGCCGCCTCTTGCCTTGCGGTGCAACGTCATCGCCAAGCACAGCTCTGGCTCGCGGTCGCGGCCTTGTGATTATCTCTGTTTCCTCGTTAGGTTTTAAATTCATGAAATCTCACCCGCACTGTTCCCTCACAATAGGGAGTTTTAACGCACCACCGTCTCTCTACCGTTGCTGCTGCTGCGTCGGCCGCGTGCTAGCTTTGCGCAAATTAGCTAAGCCGTGCCGCACGCACGCAATGACGTGGTTCAAGGCAATTTCAGGTGGCCGCAGTGGTAACAGTAACGGCAGAGCAACAGCGGTGCGCTAAATCTCCCAGTGTCCACCTGTGAAAGTGGAGCGCCCGTCAGTTCCTGCCGGTAAGCCCCGGCGTCACCACACGTGTGCTCAAGCGGTGCAGGCGTACTATAGGATCATATAGCGCAAGTGTTTATGCACGTGGTGCAATAAGTACCCATGCACAGTAGTGCTAGTGGATACATGTTGTGGCGCTATGTTTAACCAGAGCGCACGGAACTGTTGTGTTACATTATGTGCTGTGTTCCACGCGTGTTTCGCTTGTGGCGTAAAATGGCGTAAAGTTATCGGCAGTGACGTAGTTGGCATCTCGTTCGTTTTTCAAAGAGGAAGAGTCCTGCAACAACAACAACAAACTTTTCCGACGTGTTCTGGCTGAGCGCAGCGTCGCAAGATGTCCTCACATGCGCTGCTATTCCTGGAGAAGTCTTCCTTATACATCCGCGCTAGCACATTTCCGCTATGCTCAAACTCTCTAATGACTCATATCGGGAGGCCGTGTTTGTATAGTCTATCGTTTAACTTGGGACATTTCTTGGCGCGTTGATCCCCCGCGAAGCAGCTTGCGTGTTTTCACTCGACCCGTGGATGCGCCTAGCGCTGCATGCCACGTCGGTGTAAGAGGAAAGCCACGTTTTACGAGGGGGAAGACACGAGAGTACACGCCACGTGCATAATGACAGGCCTGCAAACGCGAGCGCATCCTCTGAGAAGGTCAAGCGTTCGGTCCTTCCCGAGCTCGTTTTAAGTCGCCTTCGGCTGCATGCTGCCAACTCTCAACAGAAGGTCTGCAAGTTTCGCGTTTGTGAGCTAAGCTCCGCAGCCTTCTGGAGAACGTTGTCCCTTTAACAAAACGAGTGTGAGTCAGCGCCGATTGCAGTATGAAGTAAGATTTAGTAGAGGCGGCCATACAATCGACGATGCGTAACATTGTTAAGCATGGGGGGGGGGGGGTCACCCCTAGTTCATAGACCGAATTCACAAACTTTCACATTCATAATCGCTGCCTCGGCTAATATTTCAACGTCACGATTGTGTCACATATCTTCTTAAGTAAGAGTGCTAGTGTAGCAACCTTCCTTTTTGTGGATACGGGCCGAGTTTCCAATCCTTTAAAGCACCATTAGAGGAATTAGCGTTTTCAAGCAGTAGGTCAACGAACGTATGCCGTGAACGAGATTTAAAAAAAAAAATAACGTCTAGGTGTCGGGGTGAAGGCGATCGCATGACCGTTTTACGGAGACCGCTTTGGCGCGAGCAACGGTTCCTCACGCGCAGATTTTTTAGACATCATCCGTAGCAGAGTAATGACCAATAGTGTCTCGAATTGCCGTTCAACACACACACGCAACGCCGGCGTCGTCTAGCGGTGCGGCTACCGGTTTCAGCGTTCCACATCCAAGACGCCGTCGCGATCGCGGCGGCTCTCTCGCATCGCGAGTTAGCGCGCGGGCGTGTGATGACTCCGTGCGCGGCTCTCGAGCGGGCAGTGCGTATACCGCGGTCGTGTCCGCTCACCGTTCGCCTTTTAGACAAAAGCAGTTCGGCGCGACAATGGCTCGCGGTCTGTGCCAAGCGTGGCACGCGCACGAGCATTGAGGGCAAGGTCAGTGCTCCGCGCGCGCGCGCCGCGTTTGTGCGATGCCTTGCCGAGCCGCATATCGTTTCTCGACGATCAGCGCAACTCTCTTAGAATTAACGGCTCTTTCGGAGGTCCCCGCTAATGCGAACCCCGCTTTAAGTGGTCGCTTTACGGAGTGAAAATGGACGTTGGGAGCGAGCTGGTGGACAGCCGGTCTCTTGGGAGGCGTCGCGGGCGTTTCGTCGGGTAACCGAGTTCGAGCGGCTGAGGTCATCGAGCGTATATACGCGCCGCCGCGAGAGAATGGACAGCGTTTCTGCGACGGTTCTCGCTCGCTCCGCCAATGGATCGGCGGCGGCCTGTCGTTGTTGTGGTTTCGGTGCGCTAATATACGCGTGCCTGGAAGTTTCGCGATCGTTTTAGCGAAGTCATTATAGCATATAGTTCTTCGTATACAGATTACGGCGGCACGGGCTTAAAAAAAAACAAAAAACGAGGCAATTTCTGAAACCAACCCCCCACTTATACGCTGGCCCTCGTATGATACAGAAAACTTGGCAAATCGTGTTCCACCTGGCGTTCTCTAGGCGTGCTCTTCTAAAGACTCATACAACTTCAAGGACGGCAGGTGCAGTCCTGTCTTGAAGGGGGGCCGCTTGGTCATCGTCTTGGAGTGAAGCAAGTTGGAGGGAGCGTGGGGAAGGGCGGGCATTGGCATGCGCAGCGCGACTCCCGGCTCGCTCAGCTTCGTCAGGGGGTTTGCGCGAGCCGCGGCAATCGCGGCGGCCCTTCCTCAGACTTGCGTTTGTGTCGGGCCCTGCGTACTTGGAAGATGAGGCGGCGGCCGCGGACTCATGCATGCCGAAGCAGGCGCGTCCCCTTCGAAAGCCGCGGATGGTGTATACAATACTGTGGCCGCATGCCATCCTTTGAAGTGGGGATTTGTAAGTGGCGCGCGTTGAATGATGGCGCCGCGGCTGCAGTCTCTCTCTCTCTCTCCTCTGTCTCTTTTGGCTGAGGGAGATTTTTCTACGGAGCCGTTCGTCTTGTGCGAAATCCGCGAAAAGCCCGTAACCGACTGCGCGCGGACGTCAACTTTCTTTTGCGGGCATCGTCGCGCGGGTAGAAACGCGTTCTTTTTTCTTTTTTATCCCGAAGTGCACCGCGCCTTTCCGCGATGTCACCCCTTTCCTCGGATCGCCAAGTGTCGCGGCAGCGCCGAGCTTGACACTTGCCTTGCCGTGCGACCAGAAACGGCGGTGGATTAGCGACTGCAGGACTCGCTGCGATGGCTGAGCCGACGCAGGGTCCGTATTCACATCGGGCGAACCGACCGCGACAGCAAGTACGCGTGTATATTATCGGCGGCGGTGACCGGCCAATAATAAATAAACCGTTCTTACGTACACCGGAGGCTATACGTCTTATGCCCATGTAACTGTTATATATTTATCCGCGCATTTTTTTTCAAAGTAGTCAGAAATACTGGCTTTCTTTTGTTCTCTTTTTTTTTCTACTTCAACGCGTGGTTGGTCACGTCGAATATGCTGCAGCATGTTCGATTTAAAATTTTGGCTTCTAGTGTTCATTTTGCGATTTGTTCATTTTGGTTCTAGTGTTCATAATTCTAGTGAATAAGCATTAGATGCATGCGCGAAGCTCCCTTAGGAAGCCTTCGTTGGAGGCGGGCAGGCCGATTTTTCTGTCATCGTGAACGATTTGACGGTCTTAGGAGACTTCTATTTATCTCTTTTCTCGCCGCAGCGGAGCTTGTCTACAGGGCCGAGTACCTTCAGCACTAAGCAGTAAATATCGCTGTTAAGCATATCTGTAATCAGAAGTGTGTTGTTGCGTTAATATATAAGCATATATATCGCGAGCTGCGAAGGGAAATGATTGTGAAGGCCCCTTACCGGGGCACACGAATCCGCTGATTTCGTGCTGACTGTCCGTGTATTAGGTCCTGGGTGGCCTTCTTTCGCACATGCATCCAGTTTTAATGATGCCGATTACTCCACATGACGTCATTCGTGTATCTGGGTTCCTACGAATACCCAACAGTGCCGCTCGCTGCAAACCTCCGCGTTTGTATGAAAAAAAAAAAAAAAGACAAGTCCTCTCTCGGTGTTTATGACTTTCTCCCTCCTCTCGGATTTCAGCGTCTCGTTGTCCAGCAGGTGCAGCTCAGCGGCGGATTA
>NC_134572.1:98439008-98511508 GCF_050947875.1 Dermacentor variabilis
ATGCGAACTTGTTGTCCATCACCCAACGGTCGTAGTTTTCAGGTATGTTCTGGCCTCAGTCTAGCCTTTATCCTTATATTCTCAAGTCTGATCGCTTCGCGTTCCAGGGCGCATCCACCGCAGGTGTCGAGACTCTGACGTTGTCGCAGGAGCCGAGCATTTGAGGCGCTTTCCTTCGTCGCCGTTTGTCGATCCTCAAGCGCAGGCGACCGATGGCATAAGGAGGCCACTCCAGCCCGAAGCCTCCCAAGAGATACACTTCTTGCGCCCGCGTAAAGTTACGGGGAAGAAAGCAAACACACCGGGAAATCAAGGCGTGCGGGTCCCGTCAGAGGACAGAGAAATAACGCTTCGCACATTCGCCCATTCGAGTACTCACGCTCGTCAGTATCAGTTGCTCGTGGGTCGCCCAATTCCAACTTCCCTCTTCATAACCTCGCACTTCATTTTCCCATTTTTCCTACCCATTTTAATTCGCTCGCTCTTAAGGCGCGTGGCCAGCACTGTTCATCATGTTGCCTGCTTGTTTCGGTCTGTCCATGCACATTCGTGGTCCTTTGCTTTTGAAGTCATGCTGTTGGTAGTCGCTCCTTCCAACAAGGCCGTTTCTTTTTTCGTTTTTTTTACCTCAGGCACAAAGCTGGTTGGTGGGTGCACGCTTGGCGCCTGAATGCTTGATTCGCTTGGCGTTGCGCGTTGAATACGGCCGAAAGAAAAGAAAGAGACGGGGCTGTGGAAAAGGCGCTCATTTTTAACCGACCTCTGACAGCGATTAGATGGCGGTGTCCGCCTCCGTTCTCCCTATCTCGCTTGGACATCGATTCCCGAGAACTCGCGTTTGCGCGCTTATTTCGAGAGATGACCGAAGACGAGGGGCGAGAGCTTAAGTGGACATGTGGGTGGGAGACAGCGGGGGAATGCTAGTCTGCGCGGTCACTCCAACGAGCGCCTTCGAGTCGCGGGCTCGCAATCTCTCCGTCTTATCTCTCCTCTTCCGCTGTCGCGGTTCCTCGCGCGGTAGCCGAATCTCCGCCGCTTCTCCGTCCTTTTGTTCTTTCCGCCGCTCGCGCGCGCGCGTCACGTTCTCGTATAAATACGGCATCGCTCCGCCTTTGTCCGATCTCCTCCTTTACCCCCGTGTATTCTGCCTTGGTAGCGAGGATCCGATGACGATTACAGCCCCAAAGGAGATGAATGGAGAGAAGGAGATGGAGCGGGTGAGGAGAAAGGCTCCTGCCGCAGTGCGTGCGCAGCAGACGTTGAGGCATGGGCACGTGCATTGGAGATGTTGCGGTGTGCTAAGAGAAGCGGCCGCCGCATCATCCCCGCCGTGGCTTCCAAGATGGAGAGAGGGGGGGGGGGGGGCACACGACCGCAGCCGCCGCCCCTGGAACTGGTTTTCATCGGTTGCGCGACGAGGCCTGTTCGATAGCGGGGATGCAGAGAGGTTGGAAGTGTGTGCGTGTGTGTGTGTGTGTTGGGGGGGGAGGTGGCAGCGGTGCTCTCCAAGCAGCGGCGGCGGTCACTGGCCGCGCCGCGATCATCGGGGGCCGGCGCGGTGCGTCGAATTGGAGCGCTTCCCTCCCTTGCTTGTGCAAAGCCGCGAGCGCCGTCGTGGCAACAGCGGCAGCCGATGAGGAGAAGACCGGTCGGGCGACGACCGTGCCGGAAGAAGAGGAAGGCTCGTCCCTTGAGCTGCTGCTGCTGCGGCTGCTGCTGATGGTGGTGGTAGTGGCACTGCTATAGCGCTACCTCGGTCGAGCCGTCTCGAAACTGCGCTGGCTCCGCAGCGCGTGGCACTGCCGCAGCAGTTAAAAAAAAAAAAAAGTGCCTGACTGCGGATGTGATAAGGGGCCGCAGTCTCCCCTTGCTGCACTCGTGGTGACGTGCTCCACTTGTGCACTCTTCGTGCCCTATTCCTTTCCTTCAATTTTGAAGCTCCTTTGTTTTCTGGCCAAACTCTTGGGCGCGCGTGCCGATATCTGCGGCCGCAGCTGAGGACTTCTCGTGCGGAAGAGCCGGCGGCGGGAGAAGCGTCATGGATTGCGAATCTCTACAAGCTGGGCAAGGCTTCCCGCTGTAGGAAGTTCGTGTAAAACGCAGTACTTGAGGTGCACTAGCAACACAGGACACTGCTTACGCGTGGGAATAATTAACGGTGTTACATGTGTTTACGCATCAGTAAGCTCTCTTGCCTTCCTTCCGTGTTCCGTTGCGTCACCGCGCTGTGCCGTTCTTCACCGCTGTTTGGATCAGGGCAGGAATGTATTCAGCTTCATTCCTGGCACAAATGTGGAGGCTCCTGAATGTTCAAGGCACGAGAACCAAATACAGAGAACTTTTGTTTGGTCACAGGCCGTACGCCTTCACTACCGTTACGGTCACTAATGATTGGCCGGCGCTAAGATTGTGTGGCTAAGACGGACAGCAGTGCAGTTCTAAGAACGAGCGCCCACAAATTTATTCAGGCGATCATAAGATTTGGAGAAACTGGCCGGTCACAGACGGACCCTTAAACGAAAGTAAAACTGCGAATTATGTCGGTATACCTCGGGCAGATACTATCGCATCTGAGACGTCAATCAATCAGGCGCCCGAACTCGGAAAGCTCTTCGCACTTCCCGAGGACAGTGATATCAGCACCTTGAAAGGTTACTTCACGAACTGGTCGCGAATATGCTCCGATGCACTGTCTCACAATCATGCGATAAGACTACTAGCTGAGGGACCTCAAGGCTCACTGAAGCATCTGCGCGATCGAGCTTGTGGCCGACAAGCTCGACACGGCCTGGATTTTTGTCGAAGAACGAATACTGCGAGGCAGCTTCCCGAAAGGATCTATGCGTGGTCAGATGCGATAAGCTCCAGCGAAATAACTTCTACATAAAGGCTGGTAGTATTTAAGGCAGATAATAATAATAATATTTGGGGTTTTACGTGCCAAAACCACTTTCTGATTATGAGGCACGCCGTAGTGGAGGACTCCGGAAATTTTGACCACCTGGGGTTCTTTAACGTGCACCTAAATCTAAGCACACGGGTGTTTTCGCATTTCGCCCCCATCGAAATGCGGCCGCCGTGGCCGGGATTCGATCCCGCGACCTCGTGCTCAGCAGCCCAACACCATAGCCACTGAGCAACCACGGCGGGTTTTTTAAGGCAGATAGTTGGGATACATTTGGAATTTAGACAAATACCTATTCCATTCAGCGCGCAAGGAAAATTAAAAGGGGCGCAGAGACAAAAAGGACAACGGAAAAGGTAGAGCGCTGGGAGAAGCATTCGGTATTTTCGTGCGGATGTTTATTATCAGTGTGCGATAACGAATAAAAAGAAAAGATGAATAGGAGGGTTCTGGATGCGCATGTAAGGCTTACGATGATGCGATAGAATTTGGTTGTGAGTGTTACCGATGCAGCAAGTTCGCAGGTTCTTCTGGTATGCCGCTCGGCACTTCCGCGAACCTGGTTAAGCAAGAACACCAACAAAAACTCCTGTTTCAGGGGCACCTTCCTTTCTTTTTCTTTGCTCTCTCTCTCTCTCTTTCTCTCTCTCTTGCACGTGTATTTGCTCGTCTTCCGGAGTGACGGCGGATTGCGGGAGCCTGTTTACGACCTCCGTAGAAGCGTCGCGCGGTAAACTGAGAGAATGCCTTCGGTTCCTCCGATCTCGTCGCCCATCTGCAGAGCAGGTGACACCGAGGGTGAAGGAACGGGGCTATGCGGTGGCGAAGCAGAAACACGCGGAGCGACCGCACCGAATGCGGGGTGAGGTTGGTGCCCGATGTCGACAGAAACGAACGGGGTGCTTCGCCTGCGGGCCGTCGTTCGTCGCGAACGGCCGGCCTCTCGTTTATTTGTACAATAGCGCGGTTAGTGCGTTGCCCTATAGCCTCGGGGGCGACTGTTTTTCTTTTTTCCTTTCCCTCGGTCCGTCGTTTTTTCGGCGCCGGCTTTTTAGTTTGCGCTCGGCCTTGTTTGCCCAAGTGCTGCAGCCTTCTTCCGCGCTCCTGCTGCAGCCTTTCGAAAGAACGAAACGAAGAAAGAGAAGTGAACGCAGAGCAAACGTTTCTCTGTAGGAAGAAAGCCGAAGAAAAAGAAAGGAACGTTGGAGCAGGGAATGTGCAGCGTCTGCATGTGTGTGTACCCCCGGCCAGCTGTGACTTGCCATCCCCCTCTCCTTCTCTCCCCACCACCGTTCCTTTTTTTCCACCGTGACAACGAAATCCTTAGCGCCATCGGTGGACCACGTGCGAAACCGCAAGGTTGATCGACGCAAGTGCGCGGGGATGACCTGACGGGCGCGTTCGAGAAGTGTTTGTCGTACAAACCTCTCGTGGCGGAGATGGGAGGCCTGGCGCCGCTGTGCCTCTTCTTCTGAGCGGTTCCGCGGTTAGTTTGTGGTCTGCTATTCTAGTTTTTTCTTTTTTTTTTTGTAATCTCTCCCCACTGCACACGAAGTTCGCGCGTGCGCGAACAGCAAGGTGTGAGCTCAGGAGATTAAATCGCGACGATGACCCGGGCCGCGATGCTCAGTGATGCGTTTCGTTTGCCCTCGTCCGACGCTGGCTGGCGCGTCGAAGCCTCTGATTACTTTGCTTCTGCCATCTCCTTCGTGGCGCCTGCGGAGATTGTTAGGCCTCGCGGGCAGGTTGGGCAGGTCTCCAGCGGAGAGATGCGGACGCGATATGTTTTTTTTTTTTTCTCTTGCTTCACGCTCTTTTATTAGACCGCAGCTCGCACGTGCAGGTTCTCTAATGCGCCGGCCGTTTTGCAACCGTCTCGGGCTCCTTTAGTGCGCGCTTCGCGCGCAGGTGTGCTTAATCACCCGGGCACCACCAGCCTTGCGGGCGCGTTAAGTTAGCGCGATCCTCTCCATCACTGCTATTTCGAAACGGCGACGCGGTTCGAGGTGCATTTGACAACTGGCAGCAACGAAATGCTTTCTTCGTCGGCCATCTCTTGTAGGGCGCCAAACCATTCCGGTAAGGAGGAACGGGTGATTATGGTGTGAATGACGACGACCTGGTTACACCTCGACGGTGCTTGTGAGAGTCCCCTCTAGGGGTCCGTATGCGCACAGATCATGCAGTTGGCTGCGCTGTAACCTCCCCGTAACAGCACAGCAGATCGTGGCAGTAGGCATAGTACCCCGTAGGCTGACGAACATTGACGAGAATGATCGTACGAATGATTGGCTTTGTAGATTCATGCAATCCCAGCGCAAGGATCGCAGAGCGCGAACGGTGAAATTTAAACGTGAAATTTTTGTCGGGGTGTAGTTGCAGCGAGCTGGACTGACCGCACTCCTTCAGAGGTAATACGAATCTCATAGTTATTCAGTCGGCGCCTCAACCACTATCATTCTATCTCATTCGAGTTTCTCTTCTCCCGTACGCGCTTTATTTGCACGGGAGGTGTATGCCATATTAGTATTTTCTTTCTTTTTTATGTGAAACGAACAATTTTGACTGTTCCATAACTTTCCTAAGTTTGCCTCCATCGTAGCTTGGCTGCCTTCTTGGGCAGTCACCTCAGTAGTGCTTCCTGAGAGCCGCCGGAACAGTCTTCGCACGTCAAGCGTATCCAGCTAACGCGCCCACACATGCCGCTTGAAAATCGTGTCTGGGGATGGTATGGAGCAAGCCTGCATGTGCCGGCTCCGATCTTCGCAATAATGACCACGCCGTCAGTGTGATTGCAGTATAGTCGACAAACCGGCGCAGTGAATTGGAACGACGGTATCTACGCGCACACACACATTTCGAACATCAAATCACTCTCGCTTCTTGCTCTTCTACTCCTTAACGTCGTCTGTGGACGCAGCCTCATTATTCGAGGCAAGCCTGCCAGAGCGAGACGTTTCGGTTACTCCCGACTCGCTCTCCCTCCACTGGACGACCGGGTCGTCCGTCCCTCGATGGGCTCTCGCATGTTTACTCTGGCCCTGTTCTTCCTTCTTTTCGCGGTGCGCGACGGCGGCAGCGTTTCGCTTTCTTTGTAATGCGCGGCGCACGCGTGGGCCATTTCCCTCGCGTATGTGGACTGCACTGGGCACGCTTTGTTTGCTCCCGGCCGTGCCTGCAGCCCTTTTTCTCTTCATCTTCTTCGTGAATACCCAATGCTGGCACGTGGGAGAGCAGCGTGTATAGCTCGTATTAGCGTTTTGAACCGAGATTTTGATGGAAGAAACGGGTTCTTCTTCACAAGTTCAAGCACGCTTTCGAGTCCGAATATAGCTTCCTAGTCTGCTGACGTCGGTTCGTGCGTGCGCTTCGGTCTGGTACATCGCTCGGCCGTGGACGTTGTTCGTCGGTTTGATGGAAGATCTACTGTCTGGGCAGTGGCAGCTGGAACGAACATACACGCTCACCGGTTCGCAGACGCTTCAGCCAGTCGTCGATCTTCTGTAGTGGCTATCCCGGAGGTTGGTTATCGGTACGCGCTAAGGAAAGATTGAATTTGGTCGCGTAGGCACGTTGCCCCGCCCTCTTAGAGACCGTATAGGTGCTTCAGCGGTGCACCTGGCAAGGGATACAAACCTCCGCAAATCGCTTAATGCACGCTTTAACGTTTCGCTCCAGCCTCCACCCGCGCGTCGACTGTGTCTTTGCGGAGAAGCTAACTTAACATCTGTGCGACTTGTATATTTGCGTGTCATCGCCGCAACGAGCAGTTCACACAATTGATACTGTTGGGGCTCTTTTCGCTTGTGTTTATGAATAATTGTTTAGAATATACCATTAAAAATAGGCGAAGTTTTCTTCTAAAAGAAGTGTGTGTTGGGGAGAGGAGGGGAGGGTGGGGGGCGGGGCGTGCTTCGCACGCTTAGCTGCATTCATTATGTAACTTGCGTACTTAATTACCGACAGCTTCTCATCGGAATCGTACCCCCTCCCCTGCCTCCGCTCTCCAAGAAAGCTGAAACGTACCGCGCAAAATGCTACACGGCATTCGAAGGCTTACCTGTGTCACCCCCGTTTGGGAAGGAAGCTAAAGCCCTCGCGGCTGCGTTCACATCGCGCTGTTCGCGTCACCTTGGCCGCTTCCCGCTTGTAAGAGCTCAGGTGGCTGGCTAGCCCTGGTACCCCGCGACGCTCGAGTGAAACAAACCGCAATCGCTGTGTGAAACGTGGGATAAGAGGGGCAGCAGCCACCGCGTACGCGGCGTCTCTAATAACCGCGCCCACGTTCTCGCTCCTGATTCCTTCGCGGCCCCGATAGGCATCACACACGCCGCGAAGCTCGGCGCCTGGCCGCAGTGTTTATACGCACTTGTCACCGCGGGCACAGTATAGCGGCGCGTGGCTGGTGTTATGTTTGTGCCTGCAGCCCCTGAGTTGCGCTGTCTCTACCCAGACACCTCATGGCCCTCTCTTTCTCTCTGTCTCTCTCTCTTTCATTGCCTCCCGCTAATTCGGCCACGACGAAAGCGTGCAGCGTTCTCAAAGCTAGAGTTGGCGTCGGACGTTCAAGGAGAAAATTGTCAGTGCCGTTAGTAAGGATATGTGCACTCGAGAGATCTGAATGGCTGAAATGAGGACGGCTGAGTGTGTTGAGCAGTGCTCGACTGCACTCGATGGAGTGTCAAACCTCGCGGACATTGCAGCAAATGTTTGCAAAAGGGAAGGCATGCAGAGGACGGTCTTGGTCACCCAGTGAGAATACCCTGTTCGCTATCGCGATTGGCCTTCGCCCGTTCTTACAAATGACTCGATGTAGCGTGCGACCTGTCACGTGACTCGCTGGTCGTTGCTTCCTTTTAGCCGACGGCACCAGTGTAGAGGCTTTCGCAGAGCTGCACCGTTTAAGCGATACCTAGCCCAGCGCGATAGCGCCTCTTGTCCCCCGAGGTCTCGCTGCCAGGCTCTGGAAGCAAAGCGACCGGCTTGCTGTTGGTACACACGCGCAGCGCCAGAGTATATTTTTTTTTTCACTCGTGCAGAGGCGTCCACCAATGAGCGAGCGGGGCGTGGGCGCGCCGCACACACGCACAGGCAACAGAGCCCGAGCACAGCCAGCACGTTTTCTTTTCTCCGAGCAGCTTTCCCAAGGGCGCCGCAAAGCGGTTAAACGGTCCGCGGCCACAGCGCCGGCGCTGCTCGCTAGGCGCGCCGAGCGACCTATATCGTCGGCGGCGGCGGTGGTCCCGCGCATTACGTATGCTAATGCTTGACCGGGCACGTGGAAGTGCATAGTCTGCGGCGTGCGCGGTGCGTATACCTCGTGAGCACGCGGCAGGTCTGTGTCGTACGCACGAATCGTTTTCCATGCGCTATTGCTCGGAGAGAACCCGGTGTGTTGTATACGGTATTTACGGGGAACCCCGGTTCCATCTCGTATGCGCTGGGCAAAAGGCCGCGCGCAGAATTATGCACTATGGCGGCGAGGGGAGAAATGGTCAAGGTGGTTCACCTTTGGACGAGCCAGAAGAGAGAGCGAGACCGGTCGCATAATTCGAACTGGCAGCGTCGTTTCGGCTCGCCACGCGTGTTGAGTCGCTCGTGCGTTTCGGATGCACGGCCGAAATGTATTCTCGAAACCTCTTCGCTGCTCGGTTTTCGTAGAAGCAGTGCTTTCCGCAAGTGCTATACATCCGCTGCTCTGTGCAGCCATGAAGTGGTTTACAAGCACGACAAACACAGCGCGGCTCCTTCCATTTCGGGCTCTGTTGACTTCAGCTTGTGGTATACATCATTTCTGCCGTCAAAACAAAGTACGGCGTTGTGCCGCTTCTTCTGAACAGTGTTCTTTCGCTTCGCGCAAGCCACACGTATACGATGGTGACGGTGTATAGTTCGCAGCCTGGCATCGTCTGCTGGAGAAGATGGCCGTTCTGACGACAAGCACGGCTCCCGTCGTGACCTCTGCGCGCCTCCAGCTCTGTTACAGGTCTCGTCTAAGTGCCGGGAGCCGGTCCGAACCTGTTACACTGCCGTACGCACCTCATCTTCGCCGACGGGCCACGCAGAACTGCTATTGTTATTGCCCGAGACCACCGGCGATATGTATGGGCGACCCGGGCGAAGGGGGCGTGGCCGCGGCCTGACTGGAGTCTTCGTTCATCGCCCAATGGCCCGAGCAGCGTGCAGCCAAACTTTGCGAGGAGCAGCGGCAGCAGCAGCAGCACGGACCCTCCCCTGGATCGATGGGGCCACCGCCATCAGCGAGCGGTCGCACGGCGGGAATGCGTTGACTGCGGCAAAGTCCGCAGTGCCGCGACGGCGCATGGGCACGCCTACCGCGCGCGCGCACCACACGGTGCCGGCGCTCTTGAGTGTGCGCCGCGGCTGTATGGCTTTCTGAACAGTGCTCCGCTTGAATACGTCTTTCTCATTATCCCTCTCTTTCCCTGCCTTGCAGTTCGGTTCAAAAGTCGAGATGCCACGTGCGTTGGGTCGTCGTCGGCGCGACGGGCGTCTTCGTTCGAGACGCACGATGGCGAAGAATAGCGCAACGCTGCGCGCGTCGGCCGTTTCTTCCGCATCAGCGCTTCTTGGCCGTGCACTCAATATTTTCGCTCCCTTTTTTTTCTTTTTTGCTTTGCTGTGCGTTCTTTAATCTCGCTACTTTGTTTCCTGGCGTCCTTTGCTCAACGCGGGGTGCCCAACTGTGCGTACGCGTACACACTTAAAGCTCCAATGAAAGGCGCAGCAGGGAGCGGTGTCGTCGTCCCCCGCTCTGGGACCGCGCAAGCGCCTCTCGGGGCGCCCCTGAAAATGCGGTCAGCTGCGGTGGCAGCACGCACCGGAAACAAAAGGAGCGCGCGGCCGTGCGCGCTCGCGCGCCGCCTGAATTGGAAAGGCGCTGAGCACGCCGAGGCCAAAGTCAACGCCGCCGAGGCGCGGTCGTCCTGCGTGTATGTGCACGCGTGGCCTCGGCGGTGTTGCTACGCACGCACATTCGAGGTCAGCCCCCCCCTACTTTGGTCGAGAGCCGTCTTCGTCCATCGCCTGAGGCCAGCGCCCGTGTGTTTATACGGTGAGATGAGCAGAGTGTGTTTGTGTGCTCTTGCGCGTATACCAGCATATATATATATATATATATATATATATATATATATATATATATATATATATATATATATATATATATATATATATATATATATATATATATGCTTCCTCCTGGCCAAAAGTGTTCTGCTTCGCGTCACGTCGTCGCCGTTCGTCGGGCGGTTTTCGGCCGCAATGTTTGGATAGGCCGTCGGTTCCCTAGCATGCTCCCGCGCATCCCACGAGCTGCGCCAAGACGCTCCCGCTTGTAGTAACACAAACAGCACGCTTCGCGCGCGGTCTCTGTTCATCGTCTGCCGACGCCGCTTCTCTTCCGGCTCCCCCGCTGCCGCATGGCTGCCAAGAACGCTGTGAGCGGGGATTTGTCGTTTCTCGGCGGGCTTTCAGCCGTTTCATCTCTTGTTGCTCTTGCCGTCGCGTTTGCTTGGACCTTCAGTCGAGGGCCGCTGCTGTAATACGTGGTTGCCGATGGAAAAGCCGAGCGCCAGATCGACAGGAGCTGTGCGGTGCCGCCGCAGCGTTTGACTTCTTGTAGCGGCAGAGTCCTGCAGCACAGCATGACGCCCCACGGTGACCTTGTTTCTGTGGCCGACTGCGTGTTGTCGTTGGCTCCTTCCGTTTTGACACCGCTCACAGTTGGACTCGGAACGCAACGGAGCGTATACAAACAGGCGATCATTGTAGGTTTAAATGAAGAAGGAAGGATTGACTGTGCGCCCTCTTTTTGTACGTTGAACCGGACGCTTTCACCGAGTATAGAGAGGGATAGAGAGAAGGCAAAGAAAGCAAACAAACGAAGCATATCTTTGGTGCAGGTATGCTTCGGTGAACTGATGGTGATGTAGTGCGTCTTGAGCCCGATTTTTTTTAACAGCCTGCATTTCTCTTACGCACGTTCGACCGCACTTGCAGCTTTCGCAGGGCGCTGCAGTAGCGCTGGGTCGGATTTCTTGAAGTATAAAGAAGGAGACGCAAGCGTGTGCGTGTTTCTCAAGTTAATAAAGAAGCGTTCTTGCGTAGCGAACCCTTGAATCTTTTTCCTTATCTGCGTTACCGACGACTGGCAGGAGTCATACCCGCCTTTTGTTCATTTTAGAGAAGTTTTTTTTTGGCGCGTACATAATCTAGTCAGGGTCATGTTTGGGTGCTCGCGCGTATATGCACAAGCCCGCGTTTTACCCACCGTCCTTCAGTATCACCGTCGTTCAACGCCGCCTCCCGTTATTGTCTCAAAGATCATGAGCGCACGCAGGCGAACCATCTCGCCTATCGCTCCTCAGTCTGGGGTCGTCGTACTCGTCATCTGCCGCACTTTCTTTTTTATCGGGAGCACCGAGTTCTTTAGCGGTTGCAGCGTGGTCGCGTCGCGTACAGCCCACCCGCTTCCCTCCGAAGCGATGCTAGCTGTGACAGCGAAAGAAGCCGGGAAGCGTCGTAAGCGAACCCGCTGCCGTATCTTCTCCGAGCGGTCCCTCGCAGAACGTGATTAACCCCCCGACGGGGCGCAGATATGTGAAGGGCGCGCGCAGTTCAGTTTCCCTTCCGGTTTCGCAGCGTCTACCGCAGCCCTTGTTCGCCGGTCGGTGTCTTCCCCCAACCTCTTAAGTTGTCACGTGGTCTATCGAATACCACTTGAAGCATGCCTGACGTACCTCTGTCATTGCGCACCGCATTTACGAGACGAACGTTTGTCACAATACTGGTACGTTTCAGATGGTTTACTTAACCGTCAAATATGTGGTTGTAGATTTGGGCCTTCAACATCACAAGTCGGCTGGTTATCTCGATTACGCGCTCGACAGCACACTTTGACTCGTTATGGACTTTCGAAGTGCTTTCCTTCTATTTATTTATTTATTTATTTATTTATTTATTTATTTATTTATTTATTTATTGTATGGATCCATTAATGAGTATTGAAGCGCTCTTTTTCTTTGCGGACCCGCAGAACGACAGAACCTCTGCGTGCCTTGCAGTGGTCTGGAGCCCGAATTCACAAGGCTTTTTGTTCGTAAGTGTCGTTTGCCATTGGCCGTCCGGCTTCGCTAACAGTATGTTCAGCATCAGGATTGGTTGGAATTTTCTCTTGCGAACAATTCTAGTGTGATAACTTCTTGCGAATACAGGACATGCTGCTTGCTGTTGGACGATACGTATGCAGAGGGAAACGCTGTGTTTTAAAAAATCTCGAGAGCCTCACTAAAAGTTCTTAAAAGGTCTCAACGATGCCGCGCCCCCCCTCTAGCTCTGTACAGGGGTAAACCCACAGTGCCGGCAACACTGCCCGCGACAGTCGTCAAATTTGGGCCTTGGCTTGGCTCCGTGAGGAATATCTTCCTGTGGCGACGGGCCGGTCGGCTCGCCGTCGGCTGTCCGCTTTGAAAGATGAGCCCCTGGGCGGTCCGCGGGTGGCACAAGGCGCCCGCCTTGTGCATCGCCCTCGACCTCGGTGTCGAGGAGGGGCGCCGGGGACACGGCGAAGCTGTTCACGGAATGCTTCTCGACAGCGTCATTAGCCCCGCGAAACGACAGCCCCGTGTCGCTTAGCGCCCGAGCCCTTAGCAGCTGCGCCGGCTCGCACTGGGGTCGTCCTTCTTGCGGGGACGGATTCCTTCGCGAACGGCTTGCGCGGTCGCGTGCTTGGTCCGGACCCCGCTCTCGTTTGAGTGGAACGTGAAGTCGCTGGTGCCCCTGCGGTGCGCTGGTGTTCCCGCTCGCAATTCGTCATCGGACGATGGGAGAGGGTTAAAAAAGAATGCTGTCTTTATCGGGGAATGTTTCATCGCGATATCCAATGACGTATTGCGTGGAGGGGGCATTCCGGAGGCATGTTTGATGGAGTCACGAGAACCTGGCTGTAAATTCCTTCCGCGTTTCTCTCAAAGCATAAATAAACATAAAGCATAGCACGGAAAATATTCCTCACGTGGCTTGCCTCGCATGAACGCTGTTTTGCTTCTTTGCTTGCTTCTTTTATTTCCTTGCGAATAGCACAGTCCAGTCTGTGCGCAGCTCTTCTAAGACAGCTGCACCTAACACGGTGCGGAGTTAGCTGCTCACGGCTATGATATTGTCAGAGCGAACATAATGACCTTGCTTTGTTTCTCTTGAGCTGCGCGGTTTACGGAAGAGAAGCGGGAAGGCCACCCCGAGGTTCACGTCGTTGGCCGTCGATGTTAGCCGTCTTAATTTCCTCTGTCTTACAAACGTTGCTGCAATTATTGCTGCAATTATTGTTGTACGCTGTTTGTCTCGGAGAGACTTGAAACGTTCGTCGTCCGTGCTCAGCGTCTGTAAAGAGTCGAAAAAAACAAACAAACAAGAAAAGCGCGTGGTAAATACCTCGACGCATGCCCAAAATGCAGTTCAGTTAGCTAAGCGTAATAAATCTAAATACGGGTGTGATAATCCGGGCCTGTATTCAAAATATTCTCCCGCTCGAACTCGTGAAAGAGTCGTGATGTTAGACACATTATTTACCGAAGGCGGCCGGCCAAAGACAAACAGCATTTACGAACAAGAAGTTTTGCGAATCCCGCCTCTGTACTTCAGTCAGCACAAAAAGCTTCGCGAGTGTTAAGTGTCGACAGATCTGAGAGGATGCTTGTTTGCATGCTGCACCATCCAGCATGCGCCTGGATTGTCTGTTCACTTGCCTATTTCATTTATCGATAAGACCCCTCTTCAAATATGCAGTTTATCCAACTGAACGAAAAAGAAAAAGAAGGAATGCCTAATTTCGACTTTTCTAACGATAATATCGGGGTAATTAGGCTATGTAAACAGATTTCATTGTGCAGATGTCAGTGCTGACGGCGCGTGTGTTCCTGTTCACGTTATATTATTGTTCACCCCTACATTTGCAGTAGCATGCCAGGCTTGTGACCACAAGTTCTTCTCTAGTTTACATCTCGTATAAGAAGCAGGCTCAGCGTCGGCCCGGCTCTCCGCAAGCGCTACGCTGACCAATTAGCGCCGAGCCACGTATGTACAACGTTCTACACAGATCCTCGACTCGCTGACGCGCTATCATATCGAAGAAGGTGGGATGCTAGCCGCCACCACGCCATGGGCTTCCGGCTCGGGGTCCGCCTTTTCGGCGACACAGCCCTCCTGTACAGTAGCACACACTGGAGTGCGGAGGCGGCTGTCCCTTTTGAAGCCTCGAGGCACCAGCTGGCACGCGCGACCGGGACTGCTAGAGAAGGCGGCGACCGATATCCCCGTGCCGGCCACACCGGCCGGCTGTCCGTCTTTCTTCCCTGCCGATGCTGGCACGTGCTCTTCCGTGGCCCAGTATACCCCCCACACCTTCCGCACTCCCAAAGACGCATAGCATCCAACAAACAACCGCTGCGCGAAAGAGCCCTGCCCTTCCTTTCGCGTACCTCCTCTTGAGACGCGGGCGATGGACAATGCGGCCTTGTGAGATGCAGGGAGCCCGGGCTCCTTCCCGCGGTTCCACGGGGCAAGCTCGGCGGGGCTTCTTCGGGATAGTGTTCCTGTAAGCGGTGTTCTGGTGTCCCCGCGCGTGGTATAGTGTTCTCTGTGTTCCGTATGGAGGGAGAGCGTACGCCGGAACTCCGCACCCTCTGGAGCATGGGCCGGTCCTGCCGAGCAACAGTTGGCATGCCCCTTTCCCGGCGCTTCTACTCCTCTCTTTTTTTTTCTCTAGGACGCGTAGCCGAAGATGCAGCTGCTCTGAAGCGCCGCGCGCGCTTGCTTTCTCGGAGGGGTCTTTCTTCTCGCTTTCGCCACCTTTCCTCCTTTTAAAATATCGTGCAGAACGAAGCAAAACGGTGCAAGAAAGAAAGAAAGAAAAAGCTGGGGAAGTGAAGGAGGAACTGCGCCCGCCGTCCTGATGCCTAGAAGGAGAAGCAGCCGGTGGTGCTAGGAAAGCGAGCGAAGATGCAGCACGGGGAAAGGGGGGGGGGGGAGGTGTTAAGGCCCAACCACACGCAGCCCGGGATACGCGTCTCGCTACGCGTACACGTAAGCGTACGCGTCTGCGTGCGCGTACGCGGGTGATGAAGGGAAGGGCGTCCAGCCACACGATACGCGCACACGTGCGCGCTTCGCTGCGCGTAGCCACAGGGCTGACAGACCAGCTGCCCAGCGATGGCGGAAACGGTCGTCTTTGGCTTTGAGAAAAGTTTATCTTTAATTTCTTTATGGCTAGCCATGTTTATTTAATTTATCAATGTTAGAGCTAGTACATTGTTTTTAAGTTGAGAAACGCACGCTGTTCGTATCTATACATCTTTATGGCAAGAAAAGCTACATCAATTATCAACATCACGCGCGATAGCGTCTGCTTGCTCACAACTGCAGCTGACATCTGCGCGCGACCACGCACGACGTTGCTGCCGAGCCCTTGCTTAGCCGCTTGCTTCGCCGGCATCAGCGTTCTCTCCCCGTAATGTACCACATGAGAAAGAAGCTTTTGCTGCTGCTGCTCTTGCAACGGCGGCGGGAGCGCAGAAAGCGTCTGCGGCCTCTGCGGCGGCGACGTTGGTGGGTCCGGCCAGTCTTTCAACTGCGTAAAGAAGAAGGACTTTACGGCTGTGAGTAACTTCTTTCCTTTCGATGATCTACAGTGGTAGAACTAGGAGCCAGTGTTTGGACATGGAGACTTATCTTCGTTAGGACAGCAATTACTTATCAGCGTTTTTAAGTGCGCGCATAAGCGAAAGGGTTAAAGTAGTAATGCGGGGATCGTACTCGCAGAGCGCGAACGCCCAATTCGCAGAACAGCATCGCGTCGTCGGTGCAAGGTTCGTCCAGGTTGACAGCACCGATCGAAACGATAACGTGACGCACGCGAACAGGGGGAACGACAAGAGCAGGGTGTAGTGCGGAAAGCGCGAAAGCATAGGCGAAGATCGGGCTGATTAGCCGCCGGAAGCATACAGATAGTATATTGGATACGTGGTGACAACACCTCACGACGTTTCAACCGCCGTCTGTCTAACCCGTGTATGCCGTACGACATACGGTCATTAACTGTTCAGCGTCAGAGGGGAAGAAGCGCTTGATTCAACAGACAATCTGTAATACTAATTTGGGGCTCCCTTCATTATTAACTGTAGACCATACTGTTTACACAGAGCTTGTGTAGCAGCCTCTTTTCTTGCACAAAATTTGTAAGGATTAAGTTTTGTAATACATTTTCTGCTATTCGATATTTTATTTGATATCCAGATTATTTTTTCTTCATTTGATTCGATTCTAAATCTACTTTTCGGTATTAGCACACCCCTACAAAAAGCTAAGGACTGCTAGTTATATTTGTGCCATTAGTATAGCACATAGATTCAAGAACACCTTTTTACACGTGTTGGTTGTCTTATATGAAGCTTGTGGAGGAGATACGATTTCCTATATTTTCTGTCTCTCAGAATTGTGACTGTAGAATATGAAGTGTAATGTAATTAAATTGTGACCTGGGGGGCAGGTTAAAATTCTGTGCGACTAATTTCGGAAGTTTCTTGGCAGTGGCCGCACGATTTTAATATACCGTTGACTGGCTCTCCTGTTTTGCCGAACCACTGTTTGTATTCAAGCACATAAACAAAGCAGAGGGTAAAATTAATGATGGCTAGTGGCTATACGTGCGTGTCTGTGAAAAGTGTACAGCTCCTGATACCTGCGCGTGTATATGGGCAGGGCATGGTCTTGCTGCCAGGCAATAATGCACCATTTTTTACAGATGCAACGGATACGTCAGGATGACCACGGATTTTTCTACAAGTTCTTTCGCAAGGCGCCGCAGCTCTTGGACAAGCTATTGAGCTTTTTAGCAGAGGCCCTCACACGGCAGCACCACATTCGAGAAACCCCTGGAGCCTGGAGAACGACTTGCTGTAGCATTGAGGTTCGTAAAGGACAGTTGCCCCTAGAGTAATAATGTGCGATTGCAGGAATACAGAACACCGTTTCTTTGTCATTTAATGTATCATTTATTTTATTTTATTTACATATTACTGCCCGCCGCCTTTTGGAAGCCAAATCAGGAAGGAGCCACAAAATATTGAAGCAAAACAAAAGAAAGAAGGAAACGACTGACAATGAGCGTGCATAAAAAATACTAATACATAATAATAATAATAATATATTAATAATCATCTTTATTTCTCTCTTTCCACAGAATACAGAATTATACACAACTAACTATTTATTAACTCATAAACACATAAAAAAATGGGACACGAAATGCTGATACAAAACGAGAAATAGTAATGATGGTACTGACAATGCGCGTGAAAAGAAATACAAGAAAAAAATGATCGCATGAGCACAGAGACTGAAAGTTTCCACTTACTGCATCACCAGTGTAACAGTTACGGCTAACTCTAAAAAAAACTGCCATCGACTGGCATCGCACAAAAGCTACCTCAGTGCTTTTGACCTTGCGCAACCTGTAAAACATGCACTGAGGTATGCTTGCACATGTAGTATTAAACAAAGGTGGTAGCTAACCTACACAAATGAATTTTGATCGTATGTCACCTGAAAAGGGCCCCCCACAGCCATGTAGATCATTGTGAAGAAAAATCATGTCATCATAATTAGTATTCAAACAATTGAAAGATGCGTACTAATTTTTTTTCAACTTGCATTCAAGCTACTTGGCATCCCGGTAAGACATAAAAGACGTTGCCTTGACTTACTGTGTGGGGATTGAGGCGGCTAGACTCTGCAGTGGTGTGTAAGTCATATAGTGGCGATCGTGCCTGCAAAGTATTAAACAACTGCAGAACAGCACGACAGCCGCAGAAATTTCTTACATTTTTTTCAGCTTAAGAAATTTTTTAAAGCTCACATGCTGTTCACGGCTCCCGTCAGGTAGCCCTGCTTCCTGCCAGTGAAGCAGGGTCATACGTATAAATGTCTCATTTACACACTGCCTTCAATGTCACTGATTACGTACAAAGACTTTGGCCAAACATCCAATGCAGAACATGCAAAACCAACTCTGGAACTGAGCCACGGAACACAAAGAAAAAAAATGCAAGGAATGTGGCTTGTGGATGATAGTTGTGGGAGAGGTAGAGGTTGTCTATGTTGGCAGTGAACCTCGCCTCCTGGCTATGTGGTGGCAAGACTTTTGCCTTTCTGCTACCTCTTCTAATAAAAATAAAACAATATGAAAAATGCTTGCGCTGCTAGAACGCCCCGACAGGCTTTACAACTTGCAGCATATAACCGAAATTTTCAGTGGGGTCTGGTTGAAGGTTCATTACATTTTTTTATTTACAGGCATGTACAGGCATCTCTACATGCATGCACAAACTCTTCATGCACAGGTGGTGAACTCAAAAAGGTTCATTGCTGCAAGACAGGCTGAATGAGTAAACACAGATGAAAGCGATAAACATCTGTCTTGCAACAACAAACCTTTAGTTGCAAGTCAGTGCTTCTTTATCGTAGGTGTGTTGCTAAAACATGTTCACACATCTCTACAGCAGCAATGGCCAGCCAACCAGGCCCACAGATATCAACTTTATGAAATTCTTGAATACCGCACAAAAATATGGATACAACACAATGTAAAAGGAACAAAAAAGAAGAGCTGAGGGGCTTTGACATGACAACAACAGACAAGGAAACATATATAAAGCATAAAGGAAAATAACTCATTTTATTTGTAATGTCAACATCACAAGGAGAAGGGAAATGAAAGTGGTCAAAATATAACTTGCAACTGGTGGGAGCTAAAACCAAAACCAATTGAGCTGGAGGCTATTCCACGATCAATTTCATAGAATGTTTATGTGTACTAGATTAGGCTCTTGGAGTGTTCTTGCATGAGTAGCGTTGGCTAACACTACCAGGGTGAGATCCAGTACATGAACATTCAGGCCAAAGAAAGTTTTCAGAGGGATAGCCATTGCTGCAGCTCTACTGGTAAAGCAATGCAAGCATAATTCAAAGTTTGTGGGTTTGTCTCCCATTAGTGAGAAGCTACCTTCTTATATACTTTCATTTTCCTCCTTATTTTTCCATTTCGATATAAAGTAATTAAATTCATCAATGATTTCCTTTTGTTTCATTGTCTCTTGGCTTTATTATACAAAAAGTATACATTCAAAAACATTAATCTTTGAATTACTCTCCTACTTGCATCAATGTAATTTTCATGTCGAAATGCGTATCCTCACTGCCCTCTCTAATGTGTTTGAGCAGAGAGACGGCAAAAGTTCGAGGTCGTCCTGCGGTTTGCATCTTTTGATTGCACTTGAAACATTGCCTAATTCCTCCAATATTAACTGACTCTAATCTTTCTTTTTCCTTTTCCTCCCCCTTGACTTTGCTTCAGAAGCAATGCTTCCTAACGTATCCAGCCTACGACTGCCTGCTGAAGCCAGCGATGCTTCTGACTGCGGACTGCTGTGGTGTGCCTCAGAATCCTCAGGAACCAGAACTTCTTGAAACATCGGTGATTCAAGAGATTCTAAAATGCCCTGAGACTCCACAGACTCATGCGACGCCGAAGACAGAGTCGATGCTGGCGCTTGTGACTCTTCACTTGACGGTGATGGCACTTCCAAGTGTTGCCAGATCGGAAAACTGGCACATTTTTTGTTAAGATGTCTGCAGCACTTCCCTCCTCACTCGATGGGGGCACTGGTGGAAGGTTGGCGGACATCCTGCATGTGAGCGTAATAAGGGTTGCACATACTGTCAATGTGTAAATAATGTGCCAGTCTGGATGCAAAAATATATGAAGGCTCAAATCCGTCCACATTTGTTTTAGTGTGTGATTTTATTAGCGTACACTGAAGCTCTGAATCAGTTTTGTAGGGACAAAGTGGCTTGCCTATACAACCAGAATGAACAGTTTCTGCATGCGCATAAGTGTAGCTTTTGTATCTTTTTCTGTTTTTGCTTGTGATGCATTTAAGCAGTTCTTACGAGATCTGCATGCCTAAAGCCTAGTGATTACTTCTACTCAAAACAGTGCATGATATTTGGAATGTTTCAGTTTTGAAATAATTAGCAGGAAGCATTCCACTACATTTACTCAGTAAAACCACTTAATAAATTTCATGTTGAAAGACCTATGCTTGCACTCTCTAAACATAGAGTAGTAGTACTGTTAGGTCTTGCTTTAGTATAAGGCTCTCTCCTGTTCTAGTTTTTCTACTGGAAACGTTCTTGGCTTGTAACTTTGTTTTCCTTTCACTTGTTTGTAAACTTCATCTCATTCTAAACTGTTTTTCTTAACTGAATGTACGTCTAAACACAGTGTGAAGCTGTGTACGTAGTAATCAGGGCATTTGTTGTTTGTATTTAGGAAGTTACATCTAATAATGTTTGCCTTCTTGCCATCTGCCTTGTAAAGGGTGTTTTGGCCCAGCAAAGCTGACCTTAGCGAGCAAACCCTTCCAGAAGGTTTCTTACAGCCAAGCTTTTTTTGCCTCTTCTCTGGACTTTCCTACCGCCACTCCTACTGTCTTGCCAAATAGCTCGCCTCATATTGATATTAATGTAGTCGTTGAACCATTGTCATCCCAGCTGACTACTGGCTACTGTGTTGCACGAGTGACAAGTACTGGACGTAATACAAATACCAATTAAAATAATGTAACTAGATCGTGGTTTTAGCATGTAAAATTTCAATAATCATTTTTTGCACAGTGCGAATGTGTTAAACTGGATCATCTAGTCCTTCCTTGAAAATTTTGCTAAGCAGGAACAGCGTTCTCCACAAACATCGTGAAAGCTTCGCTTAAACGAGTAACCACACCACCTGGGATCTGCAGAATAACCGCAGGCTGATAATTAGGTAAGGACACTGCTGAGCAGACACAAAAAGAATTATCAATTACGCAGCTGACAATGTCGTCAGTACTATGGCGCATTTATTCCTACAGCATGATGACACTGAATGAATCCCTAAGCAAGCTAGGTAATATTTGAGGGTCTGTGATGAAGCACCGATTTGCACACTGCTGGCAAGCAACAAAATGCAAAATTAAAACTGTGCATTGAAGTGCCCAAGGTACACATGAATATTGCAACATTCAATACTCAGTTAAATACTGGCCATTGACTTGCACGCTGCCTTCTAGGATCAGTGCACAGAATAAAAAAAAAACTATTTGCATGTTTTGTGTTTTGTTTTTGTGTGTGCATCATGCAAGCCCTTTTCTTTTTATTCATCTTGCTAATTTGTATGTGATATTCTCTGTATTTCTGTCTTATGATTTACTGTTAGGTTTTTAAGTGCTATTTTACTTGTTATTTTGTACCTGTATTTCTGCTTTCTCTGCTCCCCACTGCAAAGCCAAACTGGCTTTGTGGGTACCTAAATAAATATACAAAGCTATTCTTGTACTGCTTGTATGTCCCCTCACCGGATCACATTTAACGAAATATGCGATAATCGGAGCGGCGATGCAGCACAAATATTTTATCGCCAATTAGACAAAGCTGAATATAATGCATACTGTGCGTCGTCTTGCTTGTCTAAGCACAATATTGAGTCGATTCCCATAAGTGCGGTGCATTGCCAGCTATAACACAAACATACGGCATCGCCGGTTAACGTGGTAAAGGGAAAGCACTAAAATCCCGTGTTTCATTTTTAACACGCCGGCTAAGGTGGAAACTTCAAGATCACTTACGGTCTACTCTCCATTGTGTGGCGCAGAAACATCATCTGGTCGAAAAACAGCCAGATGACGTCGTCCTGAACGTCGTCTGGCACGGCGCGGCTCTTTTCTTTCTGAAACGTATTCCCAGGCGCCGAAATTTATTCCCCGCGGACTTCCATCACTTCTGCAGCGCTGGGATAACGTCATCTGCACAGATGAAACGCGTTTTAGACATCTGCGAGTCGGCTGATGAGAGAGTAAGCTTATACCAGTGCCACACAGCTAGGCTTTCGATGGCGATCGAGCGCGATCAAATTTCTCGATCACGATCGGTTCTACGCACATTGCGCGGTACAGGCAATCGTGATCACAAAATCCGACCCCGATCGGGCTCGATCGCGATTGAAACTGCTCCGCTGTGACGCCCGTATAAAATTCCGAGCACTCGCCTGTTCGGCAGCGTTGGGAATGACGATCCACGACCACCTCGTCAAGTGCTTGTTCTAGTGGCGCTTGTGTTTCGCCTGCTACCAAAGCGCAGGTCGAGCCTCAGCGCAGGCGATCAGCGCTTCGTTGTTGATCGCCTCCATAGCCTCTGTGCTCCATCGACACGAAACCAGCAGCGACTCCCGGCGTCTCCGCACGATTCTGAAACTTCAACAACCTTTCCGAACCGCCGGAAGTGTACATGCGGCCCACGTGACGTCGGTGCACAAGCTGCCACTTCCGTCGCGTACGCTCAAACAGACGCCCAAGATCAAGACCTCCTTGACGCGCGCGTTTCCTGCGCGTCTGCCCTCTCTAGACGCGTAGGACAGGCGCGTACGGCCTCGCAGACGCGTGACGCGCAGCCAGGCGCGCACGATTCACCGCGTGTGGTTGGGCCTTTACGGATGCGTGCTGAGCGCTTTGCTCGGATTTCTCCGTCCCCGAGCTCACTTTTCTGACCGGCCGACCGACCATAGCGCGCAAGAAGAGTGGCGCTCGCCGCCTTCCTCCAACTCCTCCTCCCCCTCCTCTTCAGACTTCGGAGATGCTCGCGAGACCATCTGCCGCCCTCGGTTGCGGCTGGCTGCCGCGAGAGAAGCGGGGGCCCCGTGCGTGCATCCTCTTGTTAGGTGTCTGGACGCACTCAATTTTCGTCTCTCGGCGCTTATCTTCGAAGGGGCTTTCCCGAGCCGCCCGCGTGTGGCGGTTACCTACGGGCCCTCCTGTTGCTTTGCTGTGTAGAGTGGGATGGGGGAGAGGGACGGGGAGGAGAGGCTAAAATACTTTTTTTTTATCTTGCTTCCTCCCCCGCTGCAGACGGAAACAGCAAAATGCCGAAGAAGAGAGAACAGAGCAGGCACCTCGCACGCTTTTACCGCCTGCACTGTTTCTGTTCTTGTTCTTTACCTCGCGAAGAAGCGTGACCTATTCCGGTACGTTATAGCTCTCGTGGTTCTTTTCGGCTGTGCGCGTGCACTTTTACTATATATACGCAGCGCTCGGCCACCACCGAAATGTGTATACTATAACGAAAAATGAGAGGACGGGCCGGCTGGCAGACGGTCAGACGACGACAGATGACTGCCGGGCGCGTGGCTCCGAGGGCAGAGGTGGTTCCGGTGCGCAGAATGGAAACAGTTTCTGTCGTGTGCCTCTTTCGGAAAGGCGAGCCTCTTCTTCCTCTCTCTGTTCCCGGAACGCTTCCAGATGTTCAACTTTCTGGCTCGAAACGACCGCTGACTTCTTCATCACGAGCAGCGGGAACAGCCGCTCCTACGCACCCACCTGCAGTGAAAGCGTAGCAAAGAAACAAATAAACGCTCGAGCTTGCGGGCGTCTGTGTGTTAAGAAGGCCCGCTTACGAAGGAGAGACGCGCAGGTTATTGGAACACATCGTGCGCGCGTCTTCTCGAGTCGTCTGCTCACTGCAGTGGCGCGGAGTGCGCAATCACGCGCACTGCAATCTCCTGCTGCGAAGAGGGCCTTCTCTTTGCACAGCTGTCCCACGCTCGGGAGAGAGCAAGTGCCGCGCGCGTCGTGACACCGTGGCGGTAGTGGCCGGTCATTGTCGCTGCGCGCGCTGCCGGCCGCCCCCCTTGATTGGGGCTGACGTCTCTGTCGTGTGTAGCGAAGTGACGCAGCCGTGAGATATCAGACGCATCAACTCACCAGGGAGACGGAAGAAGACTGGGGATGAGCTCTGGCAGGGGCAAGTCCAAATCCGCAGGTACGACGACGAGAGTAACATTTGAACAACTTGATTTATTCTCTTGGTATTTACCTTAAATTTAAACTGTACAAAATATCTACAAGCAAAACGATGTCATACCCGTCGTCGTCGGCCTGCCTGACCGGCCTGGTCTCCCCTGGTGAAGATGCGCCGTCTGCTGCTGTCTACTTGCTCACCCTAAACTACCCCAAACTATTCCTTAAATAAGTTTCCCCAGCATCCAAGAGACACTTTTCTCCACCAATGGGCTACTTCGTTACTCCGACCAATCAGGCAAACCGACATCATCCAATAAGCGGCAGAGTTCAAGGGGTCAAGAAATGGTCGCGTCAACACTCCGTACACAAAAGCACTCTGACCATAACTAATTGGCCTTTGACAGCCGAGCGTGAGAAGACGACGCGACATGTGCAGGTGTGACGTCAGGTGCGGCGGGGGCGGCGGCCGCGCGGCAGCACTGTCCGCGGCGCCGTCGAGGTACAAAGGTTTGCCCCGCGTCAAGGACCCCACAAAATTCCCCGAAAGACAGCAAAGAAGGCCGCGTTACATTGTCTTCGCGACACCTCCCCCCTACGAAAAAGAGTGTCCCACTCGTCACAAAGCACTACTACAAAACCAAATTAGCAATTTAAACACGTACAAATTAAACACGTACATTTGGGGATTCATATAAGAAAACTGAAGTAACTGTAAGAAAAATGGAACATCACATAAAACAAAGCACCAAACACGTTTTAACAAAATGGAAACAAAGTGGACAAGAAAAGTAACACCAAAGTTCATTCGCGCGCGCTACACAAGAAAATTAACAATGAAGATTATTCGCTTGAGCTGTAATACACATCAATGTCTGTGTCATACGAAGCGATGGTTCGAGGCTCAGCCTCCCTATGAAATGTCCTCCAGTTGGAGTAAAGTTCAGTCCCGTGCGGTTTCTTGGCTTGTCCTCGATCACTAGTCGACATCTCACACACACGATTACACGTGGCATGCCTCCGGTCACCACAACTACATTGACGCACAACGCGACGAACACAACACATTTTCTTTTTCTTTGGACGTTCGTTATCAGATTTGCCGTCTGCGTCGTCATCATCGGAGCACTCCCTGACGTGGTACGGTCCTAATCGCGCAACATTAAAAGCGTCGCGTTTGTTGCCGGTTTGGTCGGCTAGAATCTGAGCAGAGTCCATTTGGCGGGCCGCTTTCTTGGCATCCTCGGTTCCGCGTTGAGTTCCTTGGCCCACCTGAAGTGGTGGCTCATTTTTGAAGGTCACAAAGGGGGCGATACTGGCTGGCTTCCTGGGGGCGAGTGGCTCTTTCTGGCAGTCAGAGCAGGAGCGGACATACTTGGTGACGTGGCAAAACATCTTTGGCCAGAAATAGCGGCGGCGAACTTTCTCCCATGTGCGCTTGACACCGAGGTGGCCTGCCGTGATGTCGTCATGGCAGTGCCTCAGAACCTCCGATCTCAAACACTTGGGGACAACGAGTGCTGCGCGATCTTCTTGAAAGCCTTTCGCTCTTCTGTACAATACACCGTCGACCAGCCGAAAGCTCCGTGCCGTTCTTTTCATTTTTCTGACAACGGGCGCACTCGGCTGCTCTAGGTGCTGTATTATTTCTTGCAACCAGGAATCCTCTCTTTGCTTTTCGCCGATGTCCACATGATCCAGCACGAGCAACGGTAAGGGATTTTCGTCGCTTGCTGGCGCGGAATCATGCGGCAGTCGGGGAAGCGTGCGGGAGTTGCCTTGCTCAAAGTTAGAGCGCTGCTCCTTCCCCTGGGGTCCGTTTTCCTGGAGCCATTGCCGGCACTGGGGCGCAAAGTGGCCGATGCGGTCGCATAGCTGGCAGCGTGGTCGCTCGTCGTCGTCACGGGTATTTCCCGCTGGCCAAGGCACTGGAGGACGACGTACATCTTGTTCGATACCTTTCAGGCGGTCAAATAATGAGGCTATAGAGTCCGCAATCGTCCTCAAGTCCCTGTCGCGGTGGGTGGCCTCTCGCGGGCAGTGACGCTCTGCCGCAGCGCAGGTGGCGAGACATGTTGGAGGCGGCTGCACTGTTGCTCCAGCGGGTGTCACTCCGGCGGCAGGTGCCGAGGCGAATGGGTAGCATGACTGCCGGCCGGCAGAGAAATGGGTGCCGGTCACTTCTATCAAAAAAGCTGCCCAATCAATTCGGCGTAAAATTTCGAGGAAAGCAGAGCAGCTGTCCGGGTTTGCAATGAGAATTTTTTCCAGCACGTCCGGACGCAATCCGCGCATGAGGTGCCGCATCCGCTCCTCTTCCGTCATAGATGGATTGGCTCTGGCGCACAGCTGCACAACGTCATAATAATAATCTTCGTGAGATTCTGATGGCAGCTGCGTTCGGTTTTGGAGCCGCAAATATGCGATCTCAACTGAGTGGCGACTTGTAAAAGACGTTTTTAAAAGCGTCGTCCACTCTTTCCATGTATTAGGGGCACCCGTTAAAATTTGCGTGGTGTGCCACTTCTTTGCATTGCCCTCTAATGCCAAATATAAATATTTTACTTTCGTCCCTTCATCCCAGTTGTTGAGGGAGGCTACGTATTCGTAGCAAAGCAGCCACTCGCATATTGACTCTTCGGGCGTGCCTCTAAAGACTGGCGGTCCGATGAAAGGTTCCGCTTGGGGGATGGGCATGGTAGCGAGGACAGTAGGGGGTTCGGTCATGGTCGAGCTGTTAGAGCTAGGTTCTTCGGGTTTGTTGCCACGGCCGATGATATTAGAGCGTGGACTTCGGTACCCAGCACACTCCACCACTTTGTAGCGAAGTGACGCAGCCGTGAGATATCAGACGCATCAACTCACCAGGGAGACGGAAGAAGACTGGGGATGAGCTCTGGCAGGGGCAAGTCCAAATCCGCAGGTACGACGACGAGAGTAACATTTGAACAACTTGATTTATTCTCTTGGTATTTACCTTAAATTTAAACTGTACAAAATATCTACAAGCAAAACGATGTCATACCCGTCGTCGTCGGCCTGCCTGACCGGCCTGGTCTCCCCTGGTGAAGATGCGCCGTCTGCTGCTGTCTACTTGCTCACCCTAAACTACCCCAAACTATTCCTTAAATAAGTTTCCCCAGCATCCAAGAGACACTTTTCTCCACCAATGGGCTACTTCGTTACTCCGACCAATCAGGCAAACCGACATCATCCAATAAGCGGCAGAGTTCAAGGGGTCAAGAAATGGTCGCGTCAACACTCCGTACACAAAAGCACTCTGACCATAACTAATTGGCCTTTGACAGCCGAGCGTGAGAAGACGACGCGACATGTGCAGGTGTGACGTCAGGTGCGGCGGGGGCGGCGGCCGCGCGGCAGCACTGTCCGCGGCGCCGTCGAGGTACAAAGGTTTGCCCCGCGTCAAGGACCCCACAAAATTCCCCGAAAGACAGCAAAGAAGGCCGCGTTACATTGTCTTCGCGACACGTGCATCCCAAGCGCCGTGGCCTCCTTCGATGTGCTGCAGCAGCAGCAGCAGCGACTCGAGAAAGCGGGTCTGTCACTTTGGAGAGATGACGCGAACGTCGTGTCGTCCCCGTTCGACTGCTGTTTCGTGCCCCTTGTTGCTCGCTCGTAGCGGCTGTGCGCGAGCGTCGCGGGTTGTTCGCGAAGGCATCGATTGACACTTTTCTGTTCGTACTTCGTGACGTGGTGTTTTCAGTATGGAAGTCGATGGTGAATCGTGCGCCTCGGAGAGATTGGACGGCACGACTCGGTTTTGCTATATAGGCGATGTTCGCGCTCGCTGTTACTTGCACTGAAAAGTGAATAGAGCCTTCGCAGGATGTTTGTGGAAGGCGACAGAAAGTAAAAGTAAACGGGAACAAAAAGCATTTTTTTTTCCCTGTACGAACCCTCACAGAAGGTCGAACATGCTTCGCCTTGGCGGCATGCAGGTGACACTCTTCTAAAACTGCAGGCACGATTTCGCGTACTTCGTGCCATATCGAAGCGGTAACGCCTCCCTATGTACCTTACGAAGAACACTAGCTCTTCGAGGTTCATGATCGAAAACGCCATTTGCAGAATTCTTGCACACGACCGTGCTCGCGGATCTGTTTGTCGTTTCTGGGATTCCTCTATGTCGTCGACTTCAGAATGTGTATTCAGAAAGCAGCCGTTGCGAAAAAAAGATATTCGCAATATGTGATGGCCAATCATGCTAGCGATTGTAATACTTGAGAAAGTTCGGCTGGTCAATTACGAACGATTCGTAGGAACGAATGCGTTAGCGACGTCGGCCATTGGTTTGTTTTACCGTCAGGTGACGTCAGTAATCCGCGCTCACGTTCCACTCGATCCTGTGACACAGCCCCGGATGTCATTCGAGAGGTCGTCCGCATGTAATGCGTTCCGACGCATCGCGCGCTCTTTCAGTCGCCGAGCATTGAGCACGGTGTCACTGACTGACGGGAGCCTTTAATGAGGCGCGCATAGCCTTCACGCCGTGGATTATGCGCGCGCCTCGATCGCCGCCTGTGCAGGCATCCTGCCGTCGGACGTGCGCAGGGGTCAAACGAAGACGCGAGGTGAGAGGTGAGCAAAAAGGCTCTCCCGTGATATCGGCCGCCTTGAAGGCCGCGTCGTGAGAGAGAGCCTCTCACACCGCTCGCATCGGGGTCACGTGGCGCGCATCCGCGAAACGTCTGCCGACCCTTTCTTTGCAATGGCTATCAGGAATAGAGTAGCGTCGCGCGGCCTTTCAAAGCGAGGCGCGGTGACATCAGCTCTTAGAAAAGAAGTGGGCGAGGGACGCCAAATGCATCATTGTTTCTCTCTCTCGCTCTCACGCTCACCTTTATTTGCATCGTTCGCACCCGCGAGCAGGATATTTGCGCGGACTTCGCACGCGAATCGTTCGAATGCGTACAATGCACGCCGTGCCGAACCGCGCATTGCTGCAGCTTCCCGCCGTGTATACGGTGCTTAACGGATAAGCGACGATTATTGGAGTGGCAACAGATCGGGGTCGCATTCTCTCTACACGCCCCCCCCCCCCCTCCCCGCCGATTGCCGGGGGGAAATGCGTAATGTGTAAGAGCGAGCGCATAGTTTCGTTTTACATGAAGAGGGCGTGGAATGCGGTTCTTTCGGGAGCGCTTATCTAGGTTCGCTCTTTGTTGAGAGGGCAGACGTTGTGCTTCATCCAGTGGCAGTATGGCGACTTTCTTTTTTTCCTTATAGGTCCTGCCGTGAGAACGTCTGAATGCTTGTAGTATGCAACGTACATAAGTTACTCTAATCTGTGTGCTTTCGCAAGGAAGACACTTGCTACAATGTGTCAGTGTCGTTGTTAAGACTATAATACCCATTAAGTAACAAACCCGGGGCGAAAGAAATCTGAAAGGGCCACTTTCTGTAATGTATAGAAGCTTGCTCGGCGTATTTTCCCGGTCTCATGCTGATGTCTGGAATTTTCCTTCTACTTTCTCATCTCATGGGCCTTCAGGTGGGTTGAGACAATTATTTCTTCATTCTCTTGTCGTCGAATGCATTTCGAAGCGCAGTGAAGTAGTCAACGAATAATGAGTCCTCGGGCGGGATCACTTGGGCCCTCGGGCGTCGGCACCGCAAGCGAAGTCGAGCCGAGCCGCGCAGGGCGCGTCCGACCTAATGCCGCCACGGCCGACGTCGCCGCATTGCATCTTCAACGAAAAAAAGAAAAGGGGGGGAGGTGAGAAGCCGGCATTTTCTTTTCCGCCCACGGGACCGCCGCTATACGACGTCACGCCCCCGCGAGCGCACACACACGCACGCGCATTCTCGCGACTCAAGCCTTCGTACGCTGCGGCCTTTTTTTGTTTGTCGTTCTCCGGCGTCCCGGCCTGAGGCCCCAGTGGAAGAAGGGTTGCGCCCTCGCGTCGTCGAGTTGGCAGCGGGACCATTATTATGCAGGCGTAGTCGCTTGGCTTTTAGGCGCCACCTCGCGCGCGAATACCGGAGACGCCCCGGGGCGCGCGTTGTCAGCCGTGAGTTCGTTGGAACGCCGGGCTCGGCTTTATTACTTCAGAGAGGGCGGATGGGTCGAGATGCCTCTCTCTGTTTAGATTGTAGACGTGAAGCCTTGGAGCCCATAGAGTTTCGTACGAAAATCGTTTTGGTAGGAAACCTTATGTTGAAGCTGACCCGGGCCACGCGTTTCCCGTGGTGTAGAGGTTGGTGTTCGCCTCGTAACCCGGCTGTAGGTTACTTAGAAGACGCCTGAAAGGGTGTCACGGACCTTCTGACGCTGCCGCGGCTTCTGTGTATCTGCCCGGGCAGCTTTCGTTGTCGAGAGCCGTTGAGGGGGCTATCCATCCGAAACCGGCTGCGACTCGCGGTCGCATTTGGCGGCGCGGTAGGCGCCGCCCTGCTGAATGCACCGGAGCGGTTAGAAAGACTACCTATACCGCCGTTGATTCTTACGCAGTGTTTGCGGGCTTCATCAACGTGGTGAGCTCTTCTAATATACGAGCTACGTGAAACTGCCACTTGTCCTGCATCGCAACTGCAATAACAGTGAACTGACGAACAAAAGGATTAACACGCATGTTAACTCCGCAACATGCCACGGTTCTCCCTTCTTCACGCCACGAGAGGGTGTGGGAGTGGCCGTATACCGACGTATATCTGTGCGAAACCTCGCGCTTCCGAAGCGTGGAGGACCTTTTTCCCGGCGCTCCATTCGAAAGTCTCCCGAACCTCTACGCCCTGGAATCTCCACCCTGGATGCCATGATCCGAACAGCATTTAAGACAGCACTACACCTACCCCTAAATACCTCCACCGAGAAACTCCTCCAGATAGGCCTACATAACACGATAGGTGAGCTTATTGAGGCCCACAGACAGACACAATACATACGTCTCGCGAGAACCACCACCGGCAGACACATACTACACACCCTCGGTATCAGGATACCAGCCACGGATCCCACACAGCTCCAGGTGCCCCACCACATTCACCGCGAACTTCTCATTAAACCTCTCCCTAAAAACATGCACCCCACCTACCATGAACCCCGCCGCAGAGCTCGCGCACGGGCGCTCCACAAACACTATGGCACGGAACCGGATGCTGTGTGGGTGGATGCCGCATGCACAGGTGAGGACGCGGTTGTTGCCATCACGAACCCCTCCCTACAACCGATTACCACCCTTCACATATCCCCAACTGCCACTTCGGAGGAGGCTGAAGAGGCTGCCATTGCCCTAGCTATTATGCGCACGGAAGCCCGGTATATATTATCAGACTCTAAAACTGCGATACTAAATTTTGCTCGCGGGAGAGTTCACGTCCCTGCATTTCGCATACTGAACTCTCTCGCTGCATACCCGCCCCGCCACATGGAGCTCATATGGGTGCCTGCCCACTCTGGGAATCCTGGAAACGAGGCTGTCAACGCTTTAGCCCGAGGTTCTCTCAACCGGGCAGCGGCGGCCTCCGATCCAGGGTTCTCACGGGAGCGCATGCATTCATTCACTGAATTGACGCAAGCCTCCAAAACTGAGCGTCGGCTCTACCCCCCACCCCATCCCTCCCTTGACAATTATCACCAGACACTTTGGAGGCGGCTCCAAACACGCACCTTACCCTCCCCTTATATACGCTCGCGCTATCACCACGTCCACACCGACCCCTCCTGTACCCTCTGCCACCACCCCAAAGCCACTCTCGATCACATTCTTTTCCTCTGCCCGGCGGATCCTCCCCCGCGGGGCCTGGAGCACCTTACTACTTGGGAGGCTTGGGAGACCCTACTGCGCTCCGAGGACCCGGCCAAGCAAGCCATCGCCACAGGCCGGGCTGCCAGCGTCATGAGCCTCCGTGACATGAACGTTTGAGTGCAGTGGGGCCGTGCGGGGGCCCAAGGACCTGCGTGTTCGCAACTCCCCTGTGTGCAATAAAGTTATCACCACCACCACCACCTCTACGCGTCCACCTTCAGGACGGATCGCGATTGCGAGAAACAATGGCGCGGCACAGCGACGGAGCGATGGCCGCGACCAGGCGTGCGCGTATAGCTTGCCGTGGCTGTTGTTGCGACGGCCTGATTACGTTTCCCCTACAAAGCTTTCGCTGCCAAGTTTCGCCTTTGCAATATTAGCCGCCGCAGCCCAGTTGACGCCGGTGGTCCATCGCCTGTATAGACGCGCTTCTCGCGGGGCACTTTTTTTGCACCGCCGCACATATAGCCGCGTGTTTCTGGGTGCCATTCATGCACGGTCGCGGCGAAGCGTGCATCGTCCACCTGTAGCTGTTATACAAGCAGCTCTACTGCTTCCCCCCCCCCTGCCTCCCCCAACTCGCCTGGCATCCTGAGCCCTCTCCTCTCTTCGGCGCCTTCTTTCCGCCGGCGCCGTGTAAGGTGGTCATCAGTCCCTTTGTCTCTAGACGACATGCACTCGGACTGCTGCCGCTGCCATTGTTCTCAGCCGCCGCCGCGCGTCGCCGACGTGACTCGTCTTTGCCATCAAGTGCGGCTCCTGCAGTGCACCGACAGCGTTGCTCTTTCTTTTTCTGCTTCCGGATCGCGTCTCCTTTCTTTGCTTGTGTCCAAATTGTTTTATTTCTTATTCGCCCGTCTGTCGGTTCCGCAACCTCGCGTCCGCGTAGTACACCAGGTGCCGCGGCCGCGCCGGCTGTAGTAACTTCGCCACTGCGACAGGTGTCTCCAGTTGCGGAAAAAAAAAGGTCGAATGCTATCTGCGTACGCCGTGCGTTCTCTATCTCTCTCTCGCTCTGTGTGTGTGTGTGTGTGTGTGTGTGTGTGTGTGTGTGTGTGTGCGTGCGTGCGTGCGTGCGCGATCTTTCTTTCTCTTTGTTATAAAGTCGAAACGTATTTGAGTGAGTGAGCTTCGTTGTCGTGTGCCTGGACGATAAGCGCCAGACGGCCATAAATTATTTAAATAGCGACGCGGGAAAGACCTGCGGCGGGGAAAAGCGCCTGATGTAGTCGCCAGCTGCGTCCGCAGCAAGGGGCTTGATATCTCAATGAGAATCTCCACTTGAGTGAGGTTCCTAAAGCCCGCATCGCAGCGCTGATAACACTTTCGAGTGAGAGAGGGGGCGCGCTGGGCCGGGCGGCCGTTTGCTTTCGATGGCTCTTGGGGTTTTAAATGCTCGATCGCAAAAGCGATGAATGCGCACCGCATTGAAGCGACCATGCTATGAGCATGGGGAGAGTCTCGAAAGAAACAAGATCCTGTCGCTTCGACTCCGAACGGGTTAGCGTCCCTGATTGTGTATGCCGTGCCTGGCTGATCTCGTCTTGGAGTCCTTGAAGGAAAAAGGAATGTGGATTGTGTCGCAGCGAGAAGGCTCGTCGGTCGAGGTTGAAAAAAAGCGCAGCTTTCATGTTGCCTGGCCGCACACGCGCGTCGGCTGCCCCATCGGTATACAGTTATGGTAAACTGCTCGTTTCTTTATTTTTTTTTTTACACTTGTGCTGGATACGCGCGCATTTGCTTGATTCGCGCTGAACAGATGGCTTTAAATATATATTACTGATGGAATTGCGAGGAAAGAATACACGAGGCAGAAGTGATCGACGAATTAGAGTGGCAAGATGGCGCATTAGTTGATTTACATTTCCATTTGGCTTCTGCTTCGTTGAAAGTGCAGCGTTACTTTGTTCTTGGTGAAATACATCTTCAGCGGGAGTTCAGCACACAGTCATCGCGACGCAGACGTTATCGATGTTGTCGGGACTATAAAACCTCATCTCTGCGTTCGCTCACATACGCTCATACCCTCCTCACAAGTCGCCGTTGCCTACATTTCCACGACAGTCTCATAGCGCACCTTAGCTTGCGCAAGATGTGCAGATGGACCGGCGAACCATACGTTTTACGGGCAACGAAAAGGAGGCGCCGGCTACTGTGCAACGCTATGCTACGCGGCCTCGCCGCAGCATCTTGGCTCACAAACGCCAGGTGGTTTCCGAGAGGGGGGCATCTTGCTTCTTGCCCGGAGCCCTCGGGAGCTCCGCGGGTTACTGGCGCTGTCTGAAGAGAGGAAGACACGACACGAGGCAGGGTTCTCGGGTACGTCGACATGGAGCGGCTGTCCTGCGCTTTCGATCGCGCAAGTACAGCTGGAATGGGCGAGAAACACGGTTTCACCTTTTGAAGTGAGCCTGTGGTACTTCACCGGTTGCACCAAACGTGGCCTCATGCCTTTTAGTTGACATTAAAAAGTGGAGTTGGGGAGGTCACGCAAAGTCTAAAGCGCGTAATCGATTGTCTATTGTCAGAACGCGCGTCAGGAGGATGGAAACACCGTCGAAAGTGTTAATTCAGGTGCAGCGATGAAATGCGAAGGCCTCCGCCTCGCAGTGGTCTACAATCGGCTGTTTTTGCTGATATCGACATGATCGCGTTTGCTGAGGCTGTCATAAGCACCGTAGCACTCGCACGACCACTCGATAGAAAGGCCCGCGTGCCTTTCTATGCATGGAGCAGGTATGATACTCGTAGCTGACCCTTGTTGTGTAAGGAATCCGACAGGGCGACGTGTTGATTCGACCAAGTTGTTTCGTCGGCGAGAGCGAGTGTACTGTGAAAGCAGTGCTAGTGTCTTCGAAGAATGGAAGACGTCGAACGGAGCGACGTTCCCGCGAAGTGGTTCCGTTCATAATGAACTGCACTTAGGCATTTGGATGGTCCTTACTCTTCTATAGTTGACCTGTCTGTGGCATTTGATATGTGTTGGCTGATCGTTACCTCACGTGCCGCCGCAGGACCGCAACGTTTATCTTGTTGGATTGATGACGATTACTGTAACGACCACGAACACCAATGAACCGAAACCACGGCTCACGCGCACTATACGTGCGAAAAAAATTGGCGCGGTTAACCAGCGCACTGCCACTCCACTGTGTACAGGCGTAGCGTGCCTTGTGGCCCGGCGCCGTGTCGTCGGCCGCCTGTTTGTGTCTTGCGTCCGCAGCCACAGTGAAGAAGCGAGGGAGATGGCAGGGGCCGCCAGGCAGCGCACCGCCACCTGTCGCCCCTGTCGCGGCGGGTGTTTGTGTTTGGCCACCGTCGACCTTGCAGCTGTCGCGCGGTGCCAGTGGTTCTGCTGCTGCTGCTGGAGGCGCCCCACCGTCTTTCTTATATTTTACTTCCTCTTGCCGAGGTGTGGCAGGGCTTCTCCAAGGGCAAACAAGAGGGAGAAAAAAAAAAAAAAGAGACGAGATCGCATCAACCAAACAGCGGGAGGAGCGGAAGCACTCGTCTCTCGACGCAGCTTGGTCGTTCGCGTTTTACCGTATGTGCGCGCTCGAAATTGAAGTGCCAATGGATTTTGTTTGTCGTTGCTCTCAGGCCCCTGAACAGTGAAGTGTAGTTTTTTCGCTGCTCCGGTTCTTTATATTCTTTTTTTTTTTTTTGGACGCAGTCGGACTTCCCGCATAAGTCATCTAAGACGAAAACAAACTGCCTTTCTTTAGCGTCGGTAGTGCTATTGTTTAGGTCGCAGTTTTCTTGGACGAATGGATACAAGGCGAAAAGTCTTTTCTGTGTTCTTTATCCCGGGAGGTACACGTAACTCTGCTTTGGCACTTCTAGGTTTGCTGCAGGCACTGTTTTATCGGCACATCAGTTGACACACGAAGCGTAGTCCGCAGACGTATCGGCGAAACGCAAGACGTTCGTAGCTACGCTTTTCGAAGCCTCTCTCGTTACAAATCCCGACATCGCGTGCGTGGCAACATCTGGAAGCCACGGCTGCATTCGTGGGCACTGTGTTCATCCTAAGAGAGTGCTAAGGCGGTGCTGCTGCTACTTCTGGCCATTTACGTCTTTCCCGACCTCTTCTTCCTCTGCTGAACCACCCCTCTTTAGAAACGTCGAAACACGCCTTCAAAGAGCAGATGCAGTCCGGGTATCCAGCCACGCCTCGGAGAAGACGTACGAGGCGCGCAGGCACTCGCTCACATTGGCGACTTTTGTGCTCAAGCGCGCACATCGACACGCGATGCTTTCAATCTGCACAACCTCCTCGCCCCACCCTTGCCCAACTTCTTCCATTATTATTTCCTTTTTCGAGCTGTCACGGGCCGGGGGCTCTTTCTTCCAGCGGGGATTAGCAGCGAGCTCTGGACGGCCGAACGCATTCACCTGGAAGAGGATTATTGAACGTAGCAAGGAGCCGGTCGTTGCAGTATCATGTTGACGCCGTGGTGCGGCGCCCTGGTCGCTCGCGCGAGTCTCGGCTCCCCACCCCGCGGCGACGGGTTTAAGGAACGCTCGCATCTCCGCGTGATTGTTGTTCACGGGCACGCGCTCGTCGTCGCTGTCTCGGGCGGGGCCGCGAATCTTTTCGTGGATATCCCGCGACTTCGGAGAAGCGTTAGGTCACTCGCCGAAGGCTAGTCTGACGTCCGCACGTTGAGCCTGCCGGCCTTCTTTGCCCTCGGCCGTGTCCAGCAGGTCTCGCTCTCAGACGAAGGAGAGAAGCGCCGTAGCGTGACTAACGCGATTTGCACATGCGTGGGTGTGGCTCGGCGAGCCTCTGCTGTCCGCATTTCGGCTGCCCTGCCTGGCTAGGCTTGGATTCCTTATCCGCGCTGCCGAATCCACGTTGCGACAGCTACAGCTAAGAGCGCGCGCGCTGCGCGCTTGTGTAAGTACAGAACGTGGCTTCGACGCCAGCTGACCATTCGTTCGGTTGTTTTCTGTGCCTGTGACTCAAACATGCGCCGCGATTTCGCGCTCGATGAGTTATCTCTCCTGTTTCGTGAATTCGTGGCAACCTCGTCGTCACCTGCGGAGCTCGGGAGATGCTGTGTTCATGCTCCTGAGTGCACGTTTTCGCGTGACTGACATTTTAGAAGGCTCCTCGATCTATTTTCGCACGTGCCCGCCCTTTCGACGCAGCGTAGTTCGAATTAGCCGCGAGAACCCAGAATCTCGAGAGCAGGGTTAACCTTAGGCTCAAGTTTTGTTACGGGCACACCCTATAGCGCCAGACGTGTGCATGGTGTGGGAGAGACTGTTCCCTCGACCGAATACTTGGTGCCTCCACTAACGCTTTCGCGTGCTGCTGCTGGATGCCGGATCGACCTTGACGATGTGCCTTCGCCCCTGTCTTTCTTGCCTTACACTGCCTGGCACTGGAGTTGTGTTCGCGTGAGTGTCATTTTGGGGCGCCGCCGCGGGTTTCAGTATCCTCCGGCGGCTACTTGAGCCTCGACGACGGAAGAGCGACCAACCCCTCGCGTGCCTCCTCGTCCTATCCGGCTCTCTCTGCTGGTAGGGCGTGGCCCAGCAGAACGACTGTGCCTCTTTGCTATTTATTTCTGCCAACCCCTAGGCCGGAATCGCGGACACGCCTGTCGACTTATGCTCGCCGGCCCGACCTGTTCGCGCTTTGTTCTCTCGCGTCCGCTGCAACCCGCACGCGCGCATCACAACAAAAGCGTTTGGGAGAGAGAGAGAGAGAGAGAGAGAGAGAGAGAGAGAGAGAGAGAGAGAGCGCGGCTGTCAAGGTGCGGTTCTGAAAACATATTTCTGGGCGCCAGGCCGACCTCGCTCTGCCTGAAAACGGTCGCCCTACGGACGCACTGTCCCTTGCACGTGGCACGTGTTGATGCTTTTGGTGGTGGCGGCTGCAACGGATTTGACTATGGCCTTTCTCTGGCTCATGCATTTGTTTGGGGCGCGTATATGCATTGGGCTATCTACGAGAGAGAGAGAGGGGGAACGGGACGCTGCCCGGTTCGTTCCGCTTGGCGCGCATTAAAAGGCGCCGCTGCTCGCCTGGCGGCGCTCGCGGCGGGCGAGTTTGAGAGAAACGCTTGACTAGTTGCACGCGCGGTCAATCTGGCGTGTAATCCTTGGTGTGTGCCGAGGAGTGTTGGGGTTTGCGCGCGCGACCAAGACGATGACGTCGGCCGTAATCCCTCGCGTCGTTTCGGCGGCCGACGCCCCCCTCACTTTTGCCCTTCCTCCTCTTCCTAGTTCTTCTACACAAGGCTCCCAGAAGGTTCGCGCGAGTCCGAGGAATGAGAAGACCGGCGAAAAGAGAGCTGCCAGTAATGTGTGTGTAGGGGGTATTAGGAGAGGTCGAAACGGAGGGAGATAGAGAGAGAGACAAGCACAGTGCTTCATGACCGCAGCGACGCTCCATCCGTCTTGGCAATCGGATTTTCCCGGAGCTCTCTCCTCATCTTTTCGATACGCGCGAGCTGCTTTTCGCAACTCGCCCTTAAAAGCCCTCTAAATTCGTTTTTATGCCCTCTGTTCGTGCCCGCCCGTCTGTCCTCCATCCAGCGAGCCTCCGCATTCCCCCTGCGTTCCACTTCAATTTTCGTCTTCGACTCGTATCAGTGGTTTTTATCGGATGTGTCGTCCTCTTTATTCCGTGTCGTCTGCTTGCTTTCTGCTCGAAAGAGCAGCGATTATCGACGGGTACTGGAACGAACTCTCGGCGTACTTATATAGGATGCGTCATTACTTATTAGTGTTCGTTTCTTTTCTTCTAGTCTTTCCAATTTCACGAATATGCTTGAGATAGACGCGATAAGCCTGCCCGAATCCTAAGAAACACGTGGGCCCTTGTCCTCCCCCCTCGAAGGCTCGCGCGGGCTCGTCCTCGTATGGCGTCCCAGGTTTTTGTTTGCCCATCTCTCTTTCTACCGTCCTGATTCGCGCTCCAGCTTACGCTAGAAAGAAGGCAGCAAAATTGGCGTTCTTTTACACGAAGACCTCAGTCGACTGCCTCTATTTGATCACCGGGGAATGATTATTATTCCTTTTTTTTTTCGTCCCGCTTTTGTTCGTCGCAAGGGCACTGACCACAACGCGCAGGCGCCGAGTAAGGACGACCCACCGCTGTGACTAATAGCCGCGCGCTCACGCCATGACGCGCCGAACTTTGAGCTTTCTCCATTGTTCTCGAACATTGCTTCGAGTTCTTCCTGCTTGAGAAGAGCGACCCCGCAGCTTCGCATTTATCGTTATTATTATTTTTTAATTATACGAATTTAAAGGAGATGTGCGCGTCTCTTAGGCGGCGCCGACTACCACTCGCCATCAGCGCGAACGAAAGAAAGGAGCGCATGCAGAGAGTCCACCGAGTGCACACACATTTATTCGGTTCCGCAGACGGGTGTCCTGCTTGCGCGCAGAGTTTATATATATATATATATATATATATATATAGAGAGAGAGAGAGAGAGAGAGAGAGAGTCGTCTCGTGGCGCCCTCTCGAGGAGAGCACTTCTGAAGAACCGCAGGCAAACAGGCCACGACTGCGAGTCGCCGAAGCCGGCCGGTACAGCGGGCGATAAATAAAGGCGGCAAGAAAATGTAGCACTTCTTCGGTCGGCGGCTGAGTGGTTTGCGCAGGGCGTCGCCACCGCGCTCGAGCATCGACAGTGGGCGAAAGGTTTCGTTTCGTCGTGTGGTGGGCGGGTTGTGCTTTGGCTTTCTTTACGACTTTACCGGCGCGTATTGTATATTGGAAGGAGAGAAGAGGGTCGTCAAGGTGACCGGCTGGTTTTTCTGGACGCTTCGCGGCTTAAAAAAAGTCGAAGCGTCTGCTTTAGAGCTCTCTCTCTCTCTCTCGCAGCACCGTCCGCCGGTGGGTCGTATCTCATAACCGCTCTTGCAGAGTCGGATGCAAAGCAAGCACCGTCGTACCCTCTGTGCGTAGGCTCGTTTCCTTGAGTGCCTACCGGGCCCTTCGTTTGTTTATTGTCCCCGAAGTTTTAGGACGAAATGAAGTAATGCAAAAGAAAGGCTAAAAGGTGCGGCCGCCTGGAATCGCGGATGGCATCTGGAAGCGCTACAGCGTCTCGAGCAGCGCGTGTAGAGGTAAGGAAGCGGTCGCAACGCAAAATGGGCAAAGCAGAAGACAAAAAAGCGTGGAAGCTTGAAAAACGACGACTATACGCTTGGCGTCTCCTCTTGCGCGATAAGCTGATCATTTTCATTCGAGACCCGCAAGGGTCAAATGTCTTTTAAGAAGGGCCGGCTGCGGCGTAAAGAAAGCTGGGCGTTATTACCCCTCATCCGCCCTTCTTAACGCGGTTTTATTGCCCACTTCTGACGCCTCCGCATTTTCCGGCGCGTCTCGCTTGCAGTCTTCTTTTTGAAGAGGAGGCGCGGTGCTTACTAATCCGCGAGTGAGAGCTGCGTGACCCGGTACCAAGCGCGCAGCGGCTCCGCTTTGCGAGAAAGACAAAACGAAGAGTATAACTGTGTTGGCGGTTGCCACCTGCCTGAATACGCCCTCGGCCGCGTGCACTGTGCGTAGCGCTTTCCTCAAACGCAAAAGTTGGGAAGGCCCCACTGAGTCTGCGCGTCGTGCACCTTTCAATCTCTGCGCCGCTGTGACCGTTCGGTGTCGTGACTGTTCGACCGTCTTCGTTCTTATTGTTGCTTCTTCCCACCCGGTTAGCAACGGTCTTTAAGCATTCTCTCACAGAAGATGCGCCGCAGTGGCATAGCGCTTCGACTTCCTGCAGGGTGGCCGGACCTTTTCTTTCCTTCAAAAACGCTGCTCATTCTTTTTTTTTTTTTTTTTTTATGAGCGCCGTGGGTGTTTCCACTGACGAGATTTCGACTCTTTACGAGCTTTGCCGCGGCTCCCTTTCTTCCCTTCTTTGTTCATTTCTCGCTGCTGACTCGTACTTATTTCATTATTATTGGTCTCTATTGCTTTCTTCGCCAGAGTTGCGCTGGACTAACTCTCTTGGTGGCGCATATATACGTATTTCTGGCATGCGACACAGTTTGCTTGCCTTACCCGCCGTAGCTCGAAGTTCTTTTTTTTCCTGCGCGCTTCTCTCGCGTTTCGAGTTGCGTTTGCATGGAGAGCACGCCTTCCCTATTTCTTTTTCTGCTGCACCGCCAGGATAACGAGAGGAAAACCGCCGACGCGTAGCGGCCTCCACTTCTTCGCGAGAGGTCGCCCGATTTGCTCTATGCACACAGGAGTTTTCAATCACCCACGAACCAAGGGCGCTCTTCCCGTGACGCCACGATCTCCGCGCGTCTCGCATCGATCACGCACGATCGCCTCGCGCGTGGCCCAGTTCGGAGTCATCGTTCCTTCAGCCACCGCTGTAGTGCCTTGTGTATTCTAGGCACTATACCGCCACCATTGCACTGGCTAGCGTTCGCGACACGGAGAATTGCTCTTCGGCTTTGGCTTCCCAGACGCCGACATCGTGCTCGCGCAAAGTACACACGCCGCCCGTTTGAGACGACGATCTTAGCTCACCTAGCTCGGCCTGCTCGCTTTTATGTTTAATCTTCTTCTGTCGTTCGCGGGCTACTTTCTCCCGTGTTTGCGGAGCAATCGAGGAAGACGCATTGTCTCCGCCGACAGAATGGCAAACAATGCCGCTGCCAGCAGCGCATTTTGGTTCCTTTGTTTCAAGTCCATTCCCTCGGCGCCGAATCCGAGCGAGCGCCCCCCAAGATATCAGTGGCAGCTTCGGGTACGGAGAACGAACGTCACTGCGCATTGCTCGCGCGCCTGTATCTGCGCCCCGAAATAACGATATCAGCAGGGCAGCCGGAGAGCGGTCCGTCTCCGAAACGTCGTTGATTGTTCGACTCGCTTTCTCAGCTGCTGTACTGAAGTGACCGTGAGAAAACGAATGAGGATAATAACAACAAGAGGTCGCGGAAAAAGCGGCGACTCTTTCACGCCTGCAAGGAAGGAGACGGCTCTGCCGCGAGACACCGATTGGAGGGAGCAGCGGCGCATCAGAGCGAGTTGGTGGCCCCCTGCTTGACGTGCTCGGCTTGGCTCGGACTGACGTTGCACACGCTGAAGAATACGCTGACGCTCGCTTGCAGTGAAGGAAAAAGCGCGCACTGAAGTGGCGGCGTGCGTCAAAAGAGAGAGAAAAAGAAGGGCGTGTTTCTGGCTACCTGGTTGGTGCGTCCATTAAAAAAAAAATATATACGTTAGTAACAATCCCACATTGCGCGGGTGCGTCGAGAGTCAGCGAGTGCCCAGGACAGGTATAGTATGTGCCCTTCGCGGCCTTCTGTACATTTGCAACAGCTCCCCCCCCTCCCCTCTTTCTTTTCCTTTTTTCAACGGTTGGATGGCCACGAGAGCTTGCGCGAGAAGGCAGAAGAACAGCGCATATTCTAAGCTTCCTTTCTCTCTGTCTATTTCGTTGCTTTGTCAGCAGCTGTGCGAACTACTGGTGATGTGCTGAACAGCGGTGCAGTCGCCCACGGAAGATGCTGCGACGTTTCTCGCGGAAATTACGAGCAGATTGCATGTTGTTTGACGAAAGGGAAGGCGGAATGACACGCATAGCTGTTTAAGTTGCGTTCATTTCTCCCAGGCTTCATTTCTGTTCCTTCGTTTTTTTTGTTTTTTTTTTTGCGTGTGTGTATGTTTCTTTAATATTTTTGTTCACTTAGTTGCGAGATAAAAGCCTACGCGAGCGGAAGAGAGGTCTTCTCGACAGAGAAAGGGTCTTCGGGCGCCCTTCGCAGCTGCGAAATTATGCAGACCGTTTTCTCTTCGCTCGTTCAGCATCAGCGATCGTTGACACGCACGCTGACGCGGAGACAATCTGCATCGAAAGCTGAAGAAGCACTTTTGGGTGCGCTTATTGCTATTTGCTTGCTACGATACAGTGAGGACCTGTAGCAGGGGTAAGGTAAGTAATCTCTAAAAAGGGCGATTGCTATAAATGTAGAAAATACCGCGTAGGATCAGGCAGATAAGTTAACCACAGCAATCAATAAATGACAACCCATTTCAGAGAGTAATCTATAACGGCATACATATGCTTAAATAAAGATGCATCACTCATCAGATGAAATGGACTGAACGAAGCTTGTGGAGCTATTAAGTTTTCCATATCGGTGTCAGTTACTACAGGGGCTACTGCAATACAACACAAACAGTATATTGAACGAGACATCAATAGGAGTGATAAGTAGTTAATTGAGCCACACAGCTATGGGTTATTTTAAAACAACACGGTTACTACGCACTTATTTTCGTATCCACACGGTATCCTGCCTTATTTTGTCTTACGAACTTGATACATCGCCGCATAGGAATCACAGGAACGACCAAGGGCGCTGTGTTCGTAATGCCCGCACCAACTAGCCCAGTCTTCAACACTATATAGCAGACTTGTTTCGTAGATCATTCGTGTTGTTTTTTCAGCAACTTCTGCAGCCGCCCTACACACGTAGACGAAGCCAATCGCAACCAAAATTAGGGATGGTGAGACAGGGAGGCCGATGCGGAATTACCGTGGCGCTTCTATTAATTGTGCCTTGGTTTAAGTTTTACCTCGGTTGTGACTTTTGTTCGCACACGCCTTTCCTGGCGGTGGACCGACCGCAGAGATGTTTTGTCACGGAAGGAACACCCCGATGGAGAGGAGGTCCGTTTGTCATGGCGCGCGTCGCCCTGGTGCGTAAGAATTGGCGGCTGCCCTTTGTGCGCGGCCACTTGCGTTCCGAGCGCGATAGAAGAACAAGGCTGCCAGGTTTAAACGACTCTCTCGGGTCTTTTCAACTTCCGCCATCTATTCCCGTCGCTCCCGGGCGCGCAAGCGGGTGGCAGTTCAGGAATGTCACATCGAGGTATCCCTGACCGCGATGGGCGGAGGAATCTCACGTGCAGCGCACGTGACAATCTCTGCTGGATCTCTCGGTACCTAGGCGGAATAGGCCTTTATTGCAGAGTTTCAGAGGCAGCGGACGTCAGCGGCTTGCGATCGCGAAAGGACCCTATGATATCCAAGGGATAGCATCGGCGGCACTGCGCGAGCGCAGAACCTAAATACAACGTGACTTATTCTAGGCTGCACCGATAGCGTTTGCAAACTTAAGTTTTCAAAATAGCTTCCTAGCCGGAGATACATTGCAAGACATAGATAGCGGGAACACGTGGGAAAACGCGGCATCTGTTGGGCACAGCTATAATTATTCGAACGGTGTAAGCTGTCCCTCATATTTCCGCGGGCCATTACATCGTAAATCCTTCCGTACAGCGGCGGTGGCCCTATACTGTATCAAGCTTACAACTTATTACTTCTATAGTAACGGCGTTCCGCTTAAAGATGAGTGGAGTCCCCATGACCTCCGCTACCCTTGTACTGAATCGCACGCGAACAGGCTGTAGGAAGAAAAAGAAAGGGGGTGAGGATGGGGGAATGGGGAGAAAGAAGTATATGGGACGTTGACCACGGGCCAGGTGGAAGCTGCGCCCTTCCATATGTCTGCCCTTCGCGTGTCCTTCGAACCCGGAGTTCAGGCTCCAAGAGTCTCCCGCAGAGATGGGGGAAAAGAAACGACAAAACAAAGAAATAACGAAGAAAAGAAGCGTATACGCACTCGCAAGAGCGAAGGTGAGAGGCTCAAGGCCGTCGTTTCTTCGCATTGTAAGGGAGCGGGGGGGGGAAACGTATGGGGAGAGGAAAGGAACCTCCCGCGCGGACCCTACTTTTCCTCCGCTCCGGCTTATGTTGGGGGTTCGAACAACGCCTATGGCAACGCGCGTGCTCGCGCATATGTCGGTGTCCGCGCGCGGGTCGCTCACTACCCTGTCGTTCGTTGCCTCTGGTGTGCTGAATCCCGACGTTCCTTCTCTCGGTATATCGGATCCCGAGAGCGATCCGTTACCTAAGACCTCTGTCTTTCTTTTCTTCGTTGTTATTGCTTTGTGCGCGTGTTTGTATTCCACTTCCATAAAGGGACGGGTTTGGGGCTCCACGCTTTCTTCGAGAGTGCCCCGGAGAAGGAAGGCGGTAAAGTAACAAATAAAAGGTAGAGAAAAATATAAGAAAGCAGCCGAGTGTCACCGGATTCGTCCTGGGCCCCGGAAGAGACGTGCTCAGCGGCGGCCCGCTTTGTGCCAGCATTTTAGAGGAATCGGGGCGGCTTTCTTCTTCTCGGCAGACCCTTCTTGCGATCGGTGGAAAAGGTGGGGGAGAGAGCCGGGGCGGGGGAGAGGGGCGCCACCTTTGTCGGCCCCGTCTCTCCTTCTGGGAGTTTAACTTTTTTTTACGCGGTGGTTTCTTGGTTCGCTCGGTTCGTTTTTCTCCTGCGCAGTTTGAAACCCAAGAGTGGCATTCTTTCTTCTTTTCTTATATTTATCTCAAGATTCTGCGCTGATTGTGCACTTTGCCTGTTTTTCTTTCTTCTCCCTGTGCTCATTGTACGGGCTTCGTTGTTTGCTGAGAGCGGTCTTTTTCTTTTCCGGGCACGTGCATGTTATGTCACCCCGACCTCGCTTAGCACCAAGGAACGTTCGTCGTGCTGGAAGAACAGCGGCAGGAAGAAAGAAAGAAAGCAGCCAGGAACCTGGTTTAAAACCCTACACAGAACTTGGATCCAAGGTGGAAGCCCCGTTGGCAAGGCGGTCTACCGTTTCCACGCGTGCAGCTTTTATTGCGGCCTCCGTACGCTGACGTTCCTCGTATAGGCGAGGCGTGTAATCCGGAGGTAACGGGAAAATTACTCTCTCTTCTATTTACAGGTATACAGAGTCTCGGCAGAGCAAGGATTTGTATACTCCACGTGATGCAATTCACATTAACGCGCACATCAGGAAACAACCGTTGCTTGAAAAGACGAATTCGATGTCCCCTCTCGTATTGTTGGCGTCTGTACATAATTTATACGTCCAGCACTCAGGAACCCTTTCTCCGCGCGGCCAGTTGCGATGGCCTGGGGCAGAACCAGAACTATAGCACGCCTTACGCGAGCGTCCTGTGATGACGCGCAATGTTCGCTTGGGGACGCTAAGTATACGATGCAAATTAAAGTAGCCAGGACTAAAAAAAGAGAGCGACCTGCGCGGCATGTCCGCGAAGGAGGTCCTCGTCAGCGGGATCACTGCTCTTTTTTTTTTTGTCTTTTTTTTTAACCGGGCCCCTAGCGGAAACATGGGCGGGCGGAATGCGATTCCGGGTTGCCTGCCTGCCTTCCGCCGCTCCCGACCGCGCGCGCTCTGCTCGCAGCAGCACGCATGCACCTCCGTGGCCGGCACGCTTTTCCGAGAAGGTGTGCCACCAAAAAAGCCCTGGGCGTTGCGCCACCCCGTGAGCGTGTTTCTCTGCGAGGATCCGCCCAGAAGCTCGCATATCGCGGCGATATATCTTTTTTTTTTTTCGCCGGTACGTATATACTACACGCTTGCATGGCGAATGTGTTTGCATATATGCGTGCTGCACTCATCGTCCCTTCCGTAGAAGTTCCTCCTCGACGGGATGTGTCACGCGCGTGTCCCGAAAAAAAAAAAAAAAAAAGAAGAAGAGTCCAGTCGCCCGAATACCGAGAATCGTTCCTCCTCACCCGGGCGAAGATGGCACGCCATCGCGCGACCTTTTTTGACGGGTCGTTTAAAATGCGGCCCCTCTTATCGAAGCGCAGCTTCCGAATATACATGAGCAATTTAACTTGTGGGCGCCCGTTCGAATATGCGCACCTCGCGCGAGCTGGAATATTGGGAGCACGTTGGACTTGAAAGCCCGCACTCCTTACTGCAGGCATGCCTAGGTGATAACGGCGAGCGTCGAGACGCCTGGTAACTGACACTGCGATGAAGACTTTCCGCATCGTTGGTGCTATTTTATTTATTCATTTATTATGTAGCTTCCCCATAGTTCGAGCTGCGGCGCTCTTGCGACAGGGCCGGCTGCCGCTGTCGCGTTGTTCACCCGCCGCGTTCGATATTGTATGTGCACGCACCGTGCCACTCGCTCGAGCGATTGATCGTGATGGGCATCGTCGCCGTGCCGGGCTGGTAATGGCCTGAGAGCGGTCATCCACCCCCCGCGGTCGTCGTGTCGATGTGACGAGGACGGTAGCACTTTGCGCCCTGCTTGTTGTGGAATGTCGCGCGAAGCGGGTTTGACACACTCGTGTTTTGCTTCTTGCTTCGAGGAGAACCGTGTAGTAGAGACGTCAGCGTTTGCGAAGTCGCTTATTGACCCGTAGCGGGAACTGCGGAGTATATAAAAAGGAGGAGATGTCTCCGAGAAAATGATGGCTGCTTTCACAGGGACGACCGCTCGATGACAGGCAGCGCCGCATCCCAGCGGTAGCCGTAGGTTTACGCGACGGACGGACCCCTTGGGCGCAAATTCGTCGCACTGAGTTAGGTGGCGCGCGCTCCCTTGCAAGCCGGTCCGGGAAGTCCCGTGCGTAATATGCGTCGCCGCAGGGCGCCGCGTGTACCTGCGACCTCGCCACCCTTCGCTTGCCTTGACACCCCCTTTTCCCCCTACCAACCCACAAGCGCCACTCGTACATCGCGCACCCGTTCCTGTCAACCACGCCTCTGCTGCAACTCACCCCCCCCCCCCCCCCCCCACACACACACACCACTTCTTGATGCAGGGTCTCCTCAGGAACGTTCTCGTATATCATACGTTGTCGCGCTTAAATCGGTGCAGCGTCGTGTAAGCTACACAGCTGGCAGCACGTGATCATCGGCCGAGTTCGCGACGCTATTCGCACGTAATTGGTCAACGCGCTAGCGTTGGCGAATCGCGGTCGTGAATCCATTGTGAGTATCCTGTCACGACTGTCTGTAGTTTACCGCTCTTGCGAGCGAACAGTGTTTTGAGACTCAGCCCCTGATTAGCTGACGCAAGCTCTAGCTTGCGCAGGCGCTGCACGGTTAGGGCAAGACCGGGTACATATGCGCGACATGGCCACGGTGCGACGCTTACGTATCACCACGCGCCGCACAGCAGATGGCTCACTCTCCGGCGCCGCACCGCACTTTGCCCGCGTCGGGAGCCTAGCGACGCCCCGCTCTTTTCTGGAGCTCGTAATTTAACCGCGCCCGCCTCGTGCACCTCCCGGCGTGTGGGACGAAAATAAAATGCAGAAAACGAAAGAATGCGCAGAGCGTACAAACACGACACCTATACTTCCATCCCGTTCCTCCACCGTGCCCCCCCCCCCCCCCCACCCTTCCCCCGTCCATCCCGATCCCCCACCTCGCTTCGCGCAGTCGTCGCTTCGCCCTAGCGCGCCCCTGCACTTTGTCAACGTGTCTGTGTCGCGGTAGCAACGACGGCGACGCGTACGCAACTTGCTGTCGTCGCTACGAGTGGCAGCACCGGCACCGTATATGCATTCCGCCGGCGGCTATCACCATCCGCGTCAGCGACGACGCGTAGGAGGAATACGGGCTGCATTCGCAATTCCTCGCCGGCCCCCTTCTCGCTCGTGCCACGCTGCGACGCGCGCGCGTGGGTCTAGCAAAAGTGTCCACATCTCTTACACCACGCGGCCGGCTTGCGTGTTTTTGTTTCTGCCTCTCGTAAAAGAGTCGTGCCGTCCCCACTCCCCATATCTTGTGCCGCAGGCGGACAAGCAACGTGAACAAGCAAAAGAGGTGTCTCGCGTTACTCGTGTAATGTTGCTCTGCTGCCCGCATGCCGCCGTCTGGCCTTCGTGCAGTGTCGCGACGGGCACGGCGACCCGCCTGCGCGTAAATTGTAGAAGTTTACGGCCTTGTAGCTTGGTGTTAAGTGACCGAGAGCGCACGTTCGTGCTTTTTTTACCCGCAAACTGTTACCAGCTGCGCGGGGTTGCCGTAGCGTTTGCTTATGTCTGTAGGAGAGAAATCAACTGTATTTAAAGAAAAATAAATTATAGGCAACGTTGTTGACGAAAGCGTACACATGTTAGTGGTACGAGCTGAGCAGATTTGCCGCTTCTTTTTAGTATTGAAATTTGTGCGTGCTCCTAGAACCGCGTATTACGCGCTTGCTTTTCTGTTTCGCGCTTCGCTGCGATGCCGCGTCGTTCGGCTTTTCGTTACTATAGCTGGGGAGGCAGCTCGTCCATATGGTTGTGTTCACTCAGGGTGTAACCGACTGGTCTTTCTAGGGCGCTGCGCCAATGCTTCGTATTTGTGCAGGACAGTATTCAGTGTGCGTTTTTGTAGATGAGCGGATGCGGATGATCGGACTCTCTTGTATGCGCGTGAAGGAGTCGGCTTAGTCTCGTCACAAAAGCTGCTGCCATACGCCAACCTTGCATAGGACTACCAGTGTGTTCCCAACCGCCCACTCGAATATACATCAAGTCAACATATTAACGAAATAGATTGGCCATCGAAAATACGGTGACGCCACAGATGTGGCGCGTACGTTAGCGCGTGGAGGAACGCAGAGTGTGGTTAGGCGTCTCATTTGGTGATATACTAATGGGGGCGCGTTTAAGAACGGTGCTTCGCGGGCTACGGTTGCCGCACTCTGTGTGCGTGCGAGGGGGTGTACACGTCTTCAGCGCTCGATCATCTTCTTTTTTAATCTCGCGCGTGGCTTCTGGCCATTTTGTGGCCGCTTAGCGCGGGCAGGCTAGCGTGGCGGCAGTCTCGCCGATGCTCTGCTATTGTGCGGATCCACTTGGCGCGCCGTACTTTTTTTTCTCCGAGCGCTAGCTGGCGAAGCAAACTGCAAGCATTCCGCTTCCCGCCTGAAACCGTAAATGCATCATCACTGACGGCTTTACGGCTTGCTTTGCGGCTCGAGATGGGTTAGAGAAAAACAAAAGCAACGAGAAAGAAAGAAAGGAACGGTACGACGACCAGAGCGGAGAAACGGCTAGCCGAACCTCGTGCCTGATAACTTTTCCTTCAGGAAGGTTGAGAGAGGGAAAGAGTGAAATACGCGATGAGTTTTTTTTTTTTTTTCCAGTGAGCTCGCCGAAAGGGTGCGAGTTACGCGCTAACGGTAGCGCGGGGTAGCCGGTATGTGTGTCGATGGATGCGCACCGCTCGTCGCCTTGGCGATCCGCGCATGCCAACGCCTGACGTGCGTGCTGACCGCGTTCCGGGCTCCGTATGCGAGCCGAAGCGTGCGAGACGACTCGTCGTCAGGTTGTGGGGAGGACGACCCGAAGCCACCGCCTGCCTCGAAGCACGCGACAGAAGCTTCCTGGTGGCTGCGTCGATGATACCGCCCACTCAGAAGAAAACAAACCAGTGTATATATAGTGCGCTGAGACTGCGTTCAACGCCCGAGTTTACTTTTATCGCTGCCCAAGTTTCTCTTCGCATTTCGTATATCTGAATCGGTTGGATTCGCTGCCGCGGGGAGCGTGCAGTAGGTGCTGCGCTGTGTTTCGCTTCGCTTGCACTGACAGCGTATACGTCGCGGCCACTGACCCCGGCAATGTCTGCGGGCCAGCAGCGGATGAGGTTGGTTTCTTCGGTATGGCTGCTTATTGTACGTTGCCACGGAATATTTAGGGGCCGAATCCACAATCTTCTTTTTCGTGCGTGAGTGATATTTCCAGTTTGCTTATTATATATACATATTATACACAGACGTATCATTAGCCTTCGCAAATAATACGTCCGTGATCCGAAGTGGCCATGGAATTTGATCTTATGAACTGTACCGTAAGAGCTTTTTGTGACTATTGTGACAGGCCGTTACAGGGTGTGGATGCGGGTTTCTTGAAAGCACTGGTGAATACGTATCGTTGTTGTTGTCGTCGTCGTTAAAATCGTTTTTATCATTTCACCGAGTGCAGAAAAGAAGAGGGGCAAGTATCATTGCCTCAAAGCTTACAATAAATATACTAAAAGTGCTGTGAAATCCGCTGCCTCGACCTGCGGTGGAGCGGGTGAAGTAAAGGCCTGTCGCAAAGATAACTTTGTGTTAAGGACTTGTAGAATTAGCGGGCTCTAAAGTGAGCGGACGTTATCGACTCCACGTTTGCAAAAGAACCTCAGCAGAAGTTGGACTCCGAATGTCCACATTGCCGCTGACGCTGTTTTTTTTTTTTTTTCGGCACGCTAAGCTACCTCCGTACCCTTAATTTATCTGTTATCTCTGTTACCCCTGTTATCATTGTGCAGCCTGTTTGACACATATCTTCTACCAACGCGGAGAACTGCCGCAATGTCGCTCCAAACGCGCGAAAGCTATTCATATCCGCATTTACATGTACGCCAAGCCCTAGTTGCGATCGTTCGACTTCATTCTTTATTTTTTTTATGTGACACACACAACACACACACACACACACACACACACACACACACACACGCACGCACGCACACACACACACACACACACACACACACACACACACACACACACACACACACACACACACACACACACACACACACACACACACACACACACACACACACACACACACACACACACACACACACACACACACACACATATTGGGAGCGTTGCTATTGATATCTGCTCGCACGAATGAGCGATGGCGCGCCGATATCTCGACGAAACGTTGCCTCCTTTTTTTAAAACTTTTATTAACTCGGTTGTTTTTAGCTAAACCTGAATTTGCATTCGTTTACGTTTTAGAGCAGTGCCGCTTAATCGTAGTCGTTTCCTGGTGCGCCTTCGTCCCGTGCTTTAATCGAGAGTTCTCTCTCTCTCTCTCTCTCTCTCTCTCTCTCTGCACCTTGTATGAGGCGCGCGCGATCCTTCATCGCGGCAGGCGGTTTGCGCTCGCCGCCAGCAACAACTCCGCTGAAAACGATGCAGAAACAACCGAATCCGGCGGGTACCTTCGAGGTTGCGATTCAATTCCGAGCAGAACCGGAAATATATCGGGCGACGCGCAGGGGCGCCGCTCTGCCCCGTTCGGCTTGCCTTGGCGCTATCTCTCTCGGGTTTAGCGGCCGCTCTTGCTTCTTCCAGGGGCTCGCAAATCTCGCGCACACGGCCGGCAACCTATGCAACGCGCACCTCTCCCTCTTTCTATCTCCTATGGTCCGCTTCTTTTATTCATGATCTCTCTCTCACTCTGTCCTCCGCCGGGCTTTAGCCGCTTTGGCTTCGTCCACTTCTTGGTGCCGGGAACGCGCTTTGCATTCTAATCGAGTCGCGCTGTTTTCTATACAGTCGTTCGTGCTTTGTTTCTTTTTTTCCTAACGCAGTATGCGCATTTGCTGTTTGCTCTTTCTGTCGGAGGCGCAAGCTTTTTTTCATCGCAGGGCTAGGGCTGTATATACCGCGCCTGGCAAGTCGTCTTTCTTCTTTGTGCTGCTGTTTCTCTCGCCCCACCTGAGGAAGGAGAGACCTGGCAAAGCCGGTTGCCCGATTTCAGGATTAGCGGTTTCTGCCGAACGGGCTCTGGCGCGGCGGAGGTCACGGTCCATGCCGTCGAGCCTGTGCCGCACATCCTTGTGCCTGGTCTGGTCTTGCTTTCTGCGTCTTTCCTCTTTCCAGCCAGTTGCTAGTTCTTTCAAGAAAGCCTGGACGCCATTTTTTCGAAATTTATTCCGAAATCTTGACTTGCTTGACGACGTTGACGCAGTTGCTTATTCCGTATGGAGATATTTCGCCTGGAAGCTCGCTTCTAGACTGGTACCCACATGGCGCGTGTTCTTCGACGATTTTAAGCGTCGTGCCGTCCCGCGTCTGCGCGTTCGTCTCACGCATTGAGGTGACTGCGCTATTATACTAATTGAAATCCATACTATTGTGTTCCAGCTTTCAAACGTATTTCGGTCGAGCGAGCTGCCATTTCGTCTGGCGCTAAAATAAACGCGTCGACGCTGGGCAACGGCACACGGGCAAAATACGTCGGAAGTCGGTTCCATGTGGTTACCGCTTAAGGTCAGCTAACCGGAATCCGCTGGCAACGCTTCGTTGACGTGCTTCATTTGGTGTTTTCTGGCGTAAGCTTCCTTAAATTGCTTGGCCGGCTGCTTTCAACACTAACAGCGAGGAATATGACCGGCTGAGCTATTGCCCACACGAGTCCACCCCCCCCCCCTTTTTTTTTTCTGAGTTATTCCGCGTTTGGAGGCGGGCATCATAACCTAGTACTGGCAAAGGACTGCTTCTTTCGTTTTCCTCGAGTCATGCATTAAGCCATGCGCTCGAGCGGCGCTGTCGAACTTGGCCGATTTCGAGCTGCGTATCGCTGCCTGAAGGATGGCCAGCGTGGTACATAATATGCCCATAAGGTTCGAGCCCTTATCTGCTTTTTCTTCCTTGGTCCGCATACGCGGCGTCCCATATCCAAGTGCCCTAGCAAGAGAAGGCGCGCACTAATTGACTGACGCACACGGTCTGGAGCCGTCGACGTGCGCAGTATATACGCGCGGATGCTTCGCGTACGAACAGTGTGTGGGTCTCCTGCAGATAGATCAAGCCGCCCTAATATATGAGCGCCGGCTCCCGGTCCTCGCCTACCCGCGAAACTCATCACGCATGTCTGCGCCGTTCGTCCTCGGCCTTTAGTGATGGCGGCGGAGGCGGCATTTACTCACGGAGCGCCTCTTCTCGTGCGCCTCGCGCACTGCTGGCGTATACCTGCATGCTGGCCCGCGAACGCGCGCCATGATCCGCGCGTCCCCTGCGCTTGGCCATCTTGGCTGCTTTCGAATGGAGGAAGGAGAGAGCGTGTGCCGGTGGCTCGGTCGATGCAGGGTCGAAGCGTGGCCTTGCCGAACACCGATCGGAGGGTTCCCCGCCCAGCGCCCTGCTTTCTTTGTTCTGTGATGCGTTCTAGCCGAGTCTGATGGTCTCTCCCGGGTTTCCCTTTGCACGTTTTTTCTTTGCGCATCTGAGACGCCTACATCGGGGAAGGGGGGTGGGGGGGGCATAATTTGGGATGGGCCTGTCTTACTTTTTCTTTTGCGACGGCCTCAGGGCGCGGCTGGCTTCGTCCTCTTCCTCTTCTTTATTCCTGCCAGCGGGATGCCAGCATGAACTCGCGTCTCCTGTCATGCGCTACATATACTGTGCGGAGTGGTGAGTTGCAGGTGGGGAGAGGTGCTTGGTGTTAGGAGGGGGCAGGGGAGGGGGATATCAGGAGCGCCACATATCGGGCGTCACTTGTAATTACTAGGCCAAGCGGCCTGGATATATGTCTGTCCACGGCGATGACCATTTGTAAATGCTGGGTGCGAGCGTTATACTGGCGGATAACTGTGATAAGGAGTGCATATACCGCCATTGGATGCGATTGTATGTAGAAAGCCAGTTGAGCTCGGTCTGGCGTGCGGGTGACTTCGAACGTGTCCGCGATGTCTGATCGAGTTTCTTGTTGCCGGACGATGACATGTAAGCAACGGAAAACATCGCCACTCGGCGATGCTCATAGCTATAGGCCGTGTGCATGCTTCTTCTGCTTAGAGCTCTTCGATGCGTAATGAACGCTACCGTAAACGCCTGATGGACAGCACAAAGTCGATAACAGCGCGTGTCTCTGCACGTGTTCTCAAATAATACAATGCACACTTGTTTTGATAAGCACACGATAAGAACAAATACTGTGTGCGAAGGCCGTATTTTGCGACCGTTGTTTTCATTTTACATGCTTTTTGCCCTTCGTCGTTGGTTACCAAGAAGGCTCTTGTCGCCGAGATCGGCCAATCGGCGAGACGGACGATAACACATGAACCCGAGGAAGAGAATCCTTATACGCACTGTCACACCTGCATACTTACAGTTAAGAAATATGAAAGGGAACACAGAGTTGGTATTCAAGCAATGATTACCCGTGATGAGTTGGTTAGAATATGTCGTGTCGATGTCTAACAATTAGCTTTCTTTCTGAACATTTAGAGTTATTCAACAGTCTTGTGTGGTGTCTGTGTTTATAGCCGCTACGGCTTCTCGTAGGCGCTCCGGCGTCAAAAGCAAGCGCCGAAAGTTTACTGTGTATGCGGTATGTGAGAAAAAGCTGAACGTTTTCTGAGCCACGGATTGCAGATTTGCTGCCCTTTCCTTACAGTGTATCCGTGATCAACGCATTGCTGTGCTTAGTGTTCTACTGGCTGCATGGGGCTAGCTATGGAACTGAACTGAAATTCGGCTTTCTCGCTGAACCCGAACCCCGCAAACTTGTCGCGCCGACTGTCCCAGTTGAATTAGACGGCCGGCGTTTCTCAGTCTTTCTCGACCGTGCTGGAAAGCGAGGGGACAACTTGGAACGGCTGTCTAACCGGCGAACTGCAATACGGGCGCGACGATTCAACGTTATGTGTTTCTCAATCGTTGAATTAGGCGGCCGGCGTTTCTCAGTCTTTCTCGACCGTGCTGGAAAGCGAGGGGACAACTTGGAACGGCTGTCTAACCGGCGAACTGCAATACGGGCGCGACGATTCAACGTTATGTGTTTCTCGTTCGCCTTCCCATTTGTTCTGAGAAACGATTTTCACGGTATAGCGTTTTCGTTTTCCTCGAGGTGGCAATCATTGTACCCGTAAATGTTGCGTATAACCCCTTGTTCCCAGCCTGCAGCGAGGCGGTTGTCTCTCGTTCTACATGCCCGCGTGCCTGTTTCTTCGTGCCTCTGACGCGCACGGGGCGAAATGGGAAGGCGCTAATTGTAGGTTCAGTCCTGACAGACTCGTCGCAGCTGCATACAGCAGCTCTTTGCGCCGCGTTTGCAAGACGGGCGGTGGCGTAATTACCTATCGCGTACGTATACGAACGCCTACTGCTGCTGTCCCGGTATTAACGGTTTTCTTACCTTCTTTTTTTGTTTTGTTTCTGTCTTTGCAGGTAAGCACTGTCAAGGCTTCCCGCTTCGGCGAGGCGTCTTACTTTGCAGCTCCAAGGTAAACTGTCCACCTTTCAAGCATGATTGGCGTCGCAAGAAGTCTGTCCGCCCGCATTGACGCGTCGTTCTGTCACGAAGGAAAGGCGAAAAAAAAAAACAGATAGGTGGGAGAGGAAGGAACACGTGTCATCTTTTACGCGAACTACGCTACCAGGGCGTGTCTGAGTGCGCCCAACGAACAAATCTCGGCTGTCCAGATAAAAATAAATATTAAGCGATAATAACGGGTGACACGCGGTGGTAAGAAGTGCCGGCGGAGTGGGACGACTCATTTGTGGCTCGAAAGGCTGTATACAGCTACCTTTGCACGAGCCATATAGAGTCGGAACTTATCGGGTCGAAATTCGGTCGTAGGTCTCACGTAAGCGCCAGCGGGTCGGATCGAGTGAGCGTCGAGGCAAGTTCGGTCAAAGCGCTCGTGGGTGGGTCGACTCGCCCCTCCCGCTTGGCGAAGACTCACGTATAAACGCGGTCGGGTCGGGTCGGGGTCAGCCCGACTTCTGCCTCGACCCGTTCGCGTGGAATTCGTGTAAGCGAAGCTGGTATGACGAGGTCGCGGGTTCGATTACCGGCCGAGGCTCCCGTATTCCTGTGGGGGGGGGGGGGGGGGGCGCAACGCAAGAATGCTGGTGCACGCGTATTAGTTACGTTTAAAGAACCCCCCACGTGTTCGAGCTTATTCCGGAGCCTTCTGTCAGAGCATCTCTCATTAGCCTGGTATATATTTACATTGTGACGTTAAGTCCCGTAAGTTGATGCGTACATATTACCTTCAGTCTGGTAGACGTGTGTATAACGGGGCTGCTCGAATGAAGTTCTTTACCCGTGACTACATTTTACCTTTTTTTTTTTAAGTTTACAATCCAAGCGTCTGTAAGCTGCCAATTATTTGTTGCCGAATAACAAGTACTCGGCTGGCTGTATATGTGCTTCCAGAGTACATACAGTGCTTACATACATGTTTCCATAGCGGCCGTTAAACCTTAGGTCGCCCGTCGGCAGGCTATAGCGCGGCACGGTTTTATTTATTCAATAAAAGGCGGCGGCGTCTGCTCTCCGCAGTTAGTGTCTGCGCACGCTAGCACCGCGAGCTGCTCGCTCACAAGACAAACAGTCGTCATTTAAGCCGCGTCGCGCGGCCGTCTATAACTAACCTGCACGCAGGGCCGCACCGTTCTCACGCCGGCGCCAGGGCGGTAGCGCGCAAGACGCGAACGCTGCGCGCCTTCTTCTCATCGTCGCGGCGAAGGCGGCGGCAAACGAACGTGGCAGCGGTGTCCCATGGCGCACGCAAAAGGCGCCCGCCGCTCGACCGCGTGACCATTGCGCGCTCGTGACGTCGGCGGCCATAGCCGGGACCGAATGGGGGTCTCGAGACATCGTGGGGGCCCCAACTGTGGCGTATACGACCTCGCGTACCGCATGCATGTATAGTTTCGAGCTCGTAACCGATTGTGCCTGAGCTCCAATTATATAAACCCTATAGCGGTGAAAACAAGAAAGAAAATCTCGCACGAAACGTGGGCCCCGTATATATTGCCCGAGATTGGCCACCCAGCGGGACGGGATCGCGAGAAACGAAAAGAACGGGACGAAAATAATCGTTGCACAGTGCACAGCCCCTGCTCAATATACGTACGCAAAGTTTCAACCGGATACGCCTCTATTAGTTTTCCTCGAGTAAGACTTTTGCACAAGAGAAGTGTCTTTTAACACGCATGTTGTAGGAACACGGCCTATACCGTCGGATTCCCCAGCGCCTGCCGCATGCGACCTGTCCCGTGTGTATAGGTGAAACACGACCACGGGCTGCGCGGCAACGGACAGAGCACGCCTCGGTCGGCGAGGCTTCAATTAACGATGACGTTCCTTGCCGTCGCTGTGCTTTTATTTGTGGCTTTCTTCCTATGATGCGAACCGGTGGGCGGGGGCAGCGGAGTGGCCGGCGGCCGAGGAAGAGGCGCGGTATTGCATGGGAACAGCTGGACAGCGCCCGCATATCATCTGGCACGCATGCGCGAGATTAAGTACGAGCGCCGCGCAGTCTCGAAAAGGAAAGTAGGAAAACGTGCGTGGTGGGGCAGGGCGCTCGCTTAATCCTATCGTGTGAGCCTGCAGCCGCATTTAGTAAAAAAAAAATATGCGGGCCATATAATTGCATTATGCCCCAGTGGTTTCAACGCAATAGCGTTCGGTTATGGTCGTTGCGACTCGCTGGGGTTACGATTGCGCACGCATTTTATTGTTTTCATTTCTTTTTATCGTGACGTCTGCGTGAGCAGCTTGTTGCAGTTGATGAAGTGGACATTGGTGCGTGCACGTAACATGCCGCACGTGGTTGCAGCTCAAAGGAACTCATAACGAAACTATCTATTAACGTCTTAAGGGAGATTACTACATATGTCACCGGGCGCAGTTTCGTGCGGGCATAATAGCCTATAGAGTATCCGGTCGAGTCAATGGCATACTGCTGCATCTCGCAGGGAATGTACTACAGAATCTCTGGTACATTCTCGTGCGTCAAATTTTACTGCGAATTTATTTAACTTGGCGCCAAGTTTGCCTCGTTTATTTAGGTCATGCGCGCGACCACGCGACTATATAGCTTTCTAACACAACGCCATTTTTTGCGCTATAACGACCGCATCTTCTCTCTTTCGCTTACGCTGTACCGGACGCTATAAGCGATCTTATCTCTTCGAACGCCATAATGCATCGGCGAAAGTGCGTTCACGACCTACCAGTTTCACAGCCCCCGTGTCGTACACACCACGCAGGCCCGTGCATCGACCATTATATATATATATATATATATATATATATATATATATATATATATATATATATATATATATATATATATATATATATATATATATATATGTGTGTGTGTGTGTGTGTGTGTGTGTGTGTGTGTGTGTGTGTGTGTGTGTGTGTGTGTGTGTGTGTGTACGGTGAGCGGCGTTTATGAAGCTACAGCTGCTTCGCTCGTTCCTGGCTTCTTTGATGCATTAACATCAGCGCTCGTCGCGTAGCTTTTGTTGGTGCTTCTGCTTCTTCCGCTTGCGCTGCTGCTGTTTTTGCGCCTTGCCCGTGGAGCGGAGCTACACAGGCGCGCCGCCGCAACTCGCTCGGAAGCTTTCTCTCGTGCTTGACAGCCGCATCGGGATTGCGCATCACGCATTTATGAACGCGCCACAGTGCCGTGCATGTCGTATTTTTCTTTCTTTTTCTTCACCGTGTGTCTGGTCCGAGGTCTTGCGAGGAGGGTGCATGCAGCAGCTGATTCGCCCTCTCTCTCGTCTGGCGCCGAGATTGGAAATAACATTTAAAAGAAGAAGAAGAGGAGAAGGACGAGCCGGGGAACCGCACGGAAGACAAAGCGCCCCGTTCAGACCGAAGGATAGATAAGAGGTGAGAGGGGAACCGAAAAGGAGAGAGGCGAGAGGAGAAACGCGCGTTGCCGTGGTCAAGGTTCTCCCAAAATGCTTCGATCTGTCCCTCGTATGGTATTACGCGGAGCTTCGTTCCGATCCGACGGCTTCATCGCTTTCTTCGAGTTGTTTTCGGCAGTCTTTTTATATAGTTCATTTTTTTCTTTTTTCCGAGGACTCTTCCCTTAGGAATAGCCTCCCTCATCCGTTCCTCCTCGCCCTTCCTTCTCTCCTCCTCGTCATTTTCATTTGCGAATTCCGTTCTCGTTTTATTGCTTCTTACGAGCAACCCGCCTCTCGCCTCTCTCGTTTCTCTCTCCCTCTTCTTCCGATCGTTTTGCGTCCTTTAATATCTAAGTGCGCCGGGGCGTCGTCGTCTCTCCCCTTCCTCGCCATTCCTCTCTCCCCTGTAAGACGTGCTACTCGATCCTCCTCTCGCGAGTCGTGTATCACGCTTCTTCTTGATTGCCCTCTTTTGTTTCTCCTCTTTCTTTTGCTCGTTCTCTCTTTCATCTTTCTTTTTTGATGTCCATATCCCTCGTGGTTGCTCCTCCAGGCTCCCCCAAAGCACTCCCTCCCCTCCCCCCTCGCTCGGCCACCTCCTCTTCCGCCGCCTGATCGCCGCTTTTCTTGGATCCAGGGCCCGCGAGGTGGCTGCCGCGTGGCCGAGCCCAACCCAGCTCTCTGCCAGGAAGAGGCGAACGCAAATGCACCGAAGGCTCGGTGGGCAGGAGGGAAAAATAATAATAATAAAACAAAATAAACAAGAGAGAAAAGAAAAAAAAAGAAACGGAAGAGCAAATTGCTCTGGCGCGGCTCCGTTGCTTCTCTCCCCAGCTTGCTGCGATCCCTCCTCTTTCTCATTCCTCGCATTTTTACTCCCTCTATCTTTATTTTTTAACCGTACATGTTTGCAGAAGAGCACAGCCTAGTCCGCACTCCTCGCTCCTGCAGTGTGGTGGTGAGCTGCGATGTCCGTGGAACGCCATGATTACTATGATGCTACCTCGTCGTCTAGCCGTACACTCCCTGTACCAAGCCCTGTATACACACACTTACTCTCTTCTTTTTTCCCTCCTCGCGGGCACCAGTGAGAGAGAGGTGTGTGTAGGGGGAAAAAGGGAGGGGGGGGACTGTGGGCTCGTGTGTGGCGCGGCGGTTTTTCCCGCCGGCGTCTACGACGAGCCGTGACTGTCCTACCAGGGCGAGGGCTTCGGATGACGGTCTAATGAGAGCCCTCGGGCTCACTGGCTCGCTGTAGTTTGCTCTCTCGCTTGTAGCCGCTGCACACCGCCGGCCGCTTCCTCGGCGATGGCTGCACGCGGGCCGACGGCGCGATTTGAGCTCGGCGGTAGGTGGGCTCGTTCGAGCCCCCCTCGAGCGGCGCCGCGGACGCCGCGGCTATAGACCACCCGGAGGACTCCGCGGTGTCGACGTCGGCCGCGGGCATCGAAGCCTTGGGCGGCCTCTGGTGCTGAGGTGGCGGCGATGCAGGGCATATCACCTTCTACGTGGGTGATGCCTCTCGTATGACCACCGCAGAGTTGCTGCAGGATGCTTTGAACTATTATAGCTGCGCGGAATCGGCGGAAGTGGCAAGGAAAGAGCGTTGCCGCCGCGGATCTGGCTTTCTTTTGTGGAACATTCCTGGACGCGTCGCACTGTCCCGCGAGAAACGTGTGAGGCCCACGAGAGAGTCGAAACTGGGAACGGCGACGTCTGTCTCTGGTGTGTGGCTTCGCCGCCGCACGAGGTGGCAACGCCTTGTGGAGGTGAAGTTGCACGATCGCCGGTATCTGTAATTTTGCCGCGGGTGTTGCACAAGACAGTGGCCATGTTTCTCAAGAACGGAATGTACGGAACGTGGGGGTGTGTTCACATACCGGCAGCGTTCCCCGGTCGGTAACGAACTTCCGGTTCGGTTAGCGCTTCCGTCCACGTACGCGCTATATATTTTTTGAATTCTCAACTAGATACACACAGCGCGGCCTCCAGCTTGAAAGGCAACCGCACTCTTATAATGGCGATCACGACGCGGTTTTGGGCAATCTCTCAGCATGAAATCGTTAGAACCTCGTAGCGCATTACGACGGCGCCCCTGGGCGGGGCTCAGCGATGCGGCAGAAAGACAGAAGGAGGGCAACGCGGGCGAAGATTGGTAGAGCTGGCCAGTCAAGAAGTGAGTGTGACTCTCGCGCGGAGTCGATAAGTGTTTGGAAATCGTCGAACAAAGAGGCGCTCTCTCCCCCCGTTATTCGGAGCACGGCCGCGGAGGAAACGCCGGGGGATCTCGATCTCCCTCCCCTAAGTCGAGCGCCTAATTGTGCGCGCCGGGCAGCCGCTAATTAAGGAGCTACAAGTGCTCGAGCGCGCGCGCAACTTTCCCACCCGTTTTCGCGCCGGCACGACCACGATGTATGTGCATACCTTCAGGACAGACGCGGGGCTTGCGGAACTCGCAGGCGCGGATCGAGGAAGTGAGACGAGTAAGCTGGGCTGCAGTGGCGGTGGTTGGGGCAAGCAACGCCTTGTATAGAGGTGGTCTGACGGCAAACTGTATCATACTGCCTATTCCGGACGCGCCGCATGTGGCACACATTAAAGTGTGCAACGTGACTCGAAGGCGATCCCTCGAAGACTACCGTGTCACCCAGTATACTTCACGTGGAGTGAACGTAAGGGGAACGTTGCCGCGTGTGCTCTCGCATGCACGTGTAAAGAATTTAAAGTAAGGGCGAGTCACCAAACGATCCGAATTTGAAACAAGCGTGTATACATCGCTGAAGGGAAGACGCCTGACAAGATGTGTACGGAACAGCGAGGGAACATACGAAGCAAGCACATATTGATTTCTTCGGGTTCGGAGTTTCATTCAGGGTGCAGTATATGGCAGTGCTGCATTGAAATAACCTATATACTGGCTGCCGTTGCGGCGAATTCCGCCCTTGGAGACGGGTAGACGCTGACGCGCCCGGTTAGTTCCGTACCTCGAATAACGACAGCGCTTAACCGTGGCCCCCACGGGACAAACTAAGATAAGGCCGCAGGTACTGGTCAGTCTTTATGTCTTCTCAGGCTTCGTCCCGTGTGAATTGACCACCTGTACATATAAAACGTGTATTGATGAGCATCAGGCTGATGCGCACTCCCAAACACGCGGCCGCGATGCCATTGTAGTATATATATATATATATATATATATATATATATATATATATATATATATATATATATATATATATATATATATATATATATATATATATATATATATATATAACGACGCTTCCTGTGGACGGAAGGTCTGCGTCGGGCGCTCGCTCCGTAGACCGAGTTCTACGGCTTTCTGAAATACATCTTCAAGCACTGTTCTTGACATTCGTAGCGAAATAATGGCTCGGGACTCGCGCGCGTGCTCCAGTTTTCTGAGGACATCTTTGGTGACCCGACTTGCCTCGAAGGCAGGGCAGGGACAGCTGTCGCGCCTGATGAGAAACGGGGCCGCCGCCAGTGAAACGCTGTAATCAAGGGGCGCCGCTCGACCCGTGCGCATGCAGCCCTGCATGTATTCGGCGGCCAATTATGAGCCGTGGCCCCTTTAGGGGGGGGGGGGGGGGAGGTTCCGTTTAAAGCGCGCGCACGCACATAACGCTATACCGAGGCAATCTGATATAACAAATTAGGCGAATGCGGCGCCCCGATTACTGCGCGCCGCCATGTGCGTATGTATGTATATATATATGCGTGTGTGTACGTACTCGTATAGGTGGCGCGAGCGAAGTACAAGCGCGGGCCTTCAGGCCGCGCACAGACCCGTCTCTGGCTAGAGCCTCCCTCCCCGAGCACAAGGCGCGAGCTTTTCCCATGGACGACGGCCCAGCGGCAGCAGCGGCAACGGCAGCAGCGGCGCGGAGGTGGCTCGGCGGGCAGCGTAATTCGACAACCGGCGTCCCCAGAGCCGTTGCTAATTGCCCGAGAACACGGTCGCCACTCTGCAGTGGCCGACGAGCCACTGCTCGCTGTGCGCCGCGCGGGGCCCTGGCAACCTCCCTGCGGAAGGAAGGCTAGCAGAGGAGAAGACCCCTCTGAGCGGGTGATTGTCCCCCCGCGCACCGCCGGCCGACGCACACAGCCGAGACCTTTGTCTCCTGACCCTACCCGCGCGGGTCGACTCGGCGCGCGGAAACAAAGGCAGGAAGGAGGAGCGAGAAGGAGAATATGAAGAAGAACCGTCATTCTGCGCAGGCGTCTTTTTTCGCGCGTTCCCTCTCTGGAGTGTGTATATGCGACTTGGCGCCTCGTCTTTTGCTAGACAGTGCGAAGCACTTCGTTAGTGAGAGACAGAAGAAATCGCTGGTCGTTTTCGCCGAGTAGAGCGCTGACCGAGGCGACTGGCCGGTGTTTTGGCGATGGCCGACCCGCAGGCCCGCCCCTGTCCGGGGCCCCGTGTGAAGTCGGCCCTGCCAGTTGACGAACTCTCTTTCTTGCCTATTTCTTGTTCCTTTTCCCGGTCCTGCATGTTCGATAATGCCGTGACTTTCGTTTTCTGCTCGACGTTGCCGCGCGCGCAGCTTATGGAGGAAATTGAGAAGTCTACTTCGGTGGGATCTTCGCACGGAGGAAGTTTGCGTGGGGAGATGAAATCCGGATGTAACGGCTACGCGGTTCTTTCTTATGTAGCCGTAAACGTCGAGCCCGATGCAATCGCCATTAATTGTCGATGTCATGACTCAATTACGTTCTTTGCCTCAGCCTCCTGTTTGTTGCTTTCTTTCGTTCGCCGCGATCGATTATTGTGCTCTAGCTCCTTACGTCTTGCGAGAGCGCGCCTAGCGTGACCAACCTCCATAACCCGAATACAACATGGCACATCGCTCTCCAGCCCGTTTCGTCCTGCTGACTTCATCTGTCGTGTTCGTGGAACGTCGTTCAGTGGAACGACCCATCTTTTCTCGTACGCTGTCCACTCTAAAGCGGCTTCGTCTCTGTATTCGTTACTTTGTACTTTGTATCGACTGTTCTGCGCTCACGCACGAAGACGACTCGCATTTCCTAGCTCGTTTCTTATACGGCAAATTTCCACTGTGTGTTTCGCGAAGCTAGACAGCTTGGTCTCTGGCACCGACGAATGTATAAGGCCCCAAAACATAGGCGCGTCGAAGGGCAAACTCCGCGATGAACTTTGGACTCGGACTGAGTTCGTATAGGGGTGAGGAGCCGGCGCACCATCTTCTTCACGCCTCGGAGCACTCGCGTGGGCCCTTTTATCATTCGGTGCGATCTCGGCGAGCTGTCTTGGTTTTCGTTGCGTAATTTGATTGAGGCCCGTTGCTCCGCGGTCGGGAAAGATGTCGCGTGCGAAAGGCGCTGCGGCGATGCCAGCGGAGCCGCGGGAGGAGCACGATGCGCACGCTCATCGAGACGATGTGGCTTTCCTGGCGAGGTGTTGCGTGCGTAGCGCTCGTTTGAGCCTTCTTTCTGCGTCTTCGTGACGTCGTGGCTCATGGTTGCCTGCCTGCCTGCTGTCTGCCTGCTAGCCACTCCGTGCTGCTATCTGAGGCCGTGCGGGTCAGAGACTTCACTCCGGGCTATCGCGTGGCAAACGGCGCGGAGGTCTTCCTTTGCAGGTCTCCTAGACGGCTAGAAGTGGTGCTGGGCTGTGCGGTTTCTTTCTTGATCTCCTCTAGGCTTTTCTTTCTTTTTTTTTTTTTTTTCGTTCCTGGGCGGGCACCGGGGCTTGCGCACGCTCTCGTCATCCGTGCATATCTCCATTGTTGGTTCGCGCCTATCTCGGCTTTGGCTTTAAAGCTTTGCTGCGCTTCGCGATGTGGATATACACGCCAGTGGATGCGTAATGCATGCGCGCTTCAGCGGTCAGCGACGTCGTTATAAACAGACGCGGCGGCGGCGGCGGCCGTTAATGGTCTCGGAGCATGGCGCACGCTCAGAAGTATATAAGCTCGCCTGAAGCAAAGTAGAGGAGAGGGGGGAGCCATGTTTTATCCATCCACTGTCCGCACTTAGTGATTGTGTACGAGTATGGGAAAGTTCTGTTTGCATTTCGAGGGTGTACATGCTCCGCCTTCGTGTTGCCTTGTCGAGGTACGACCCCAGGTCATCGCGTCGTGCGAAATATGTTGGAACAGCGAGCCTTAAATGCTTGTTTATTTCTTCAAGCAGTCGGTCACATACATCATTTCAGTACTTCACGCCCGCCACGGCGTAGCCGCCTGCTTCTCGGTTATCAATCTCGGACAGAAAAATCAGAACTTTCTTCTTCTTCTTCTTTTGTTCTTTGGATTATTGGCTTCTGTCCTTACGCATATCTAGTAGCTTTCATTTCATCTTTCTCATGCGCGTCTCCTTACGTGGATAGGTTCAGGGAGAAGAGTGTAGTGCGCCTTTTCTACCTCTGTACGAACTCCTCCAGTCGCCTACATTTGAGGCAGGTGAACCCTTGATAAAAAGTGAAAGGGCCACTGTTTGTGACCGGAAAATTGTGTGTGGGAATCCTAGCCGCGAGGGGCTAGTTTGTTAATGCTCGGGGAAAGGGGAACTGTATTGCCTTCTTCCCCGAAAAGATTGATTGCAAAGCAAGGAGTTGCATCGAAAAGAAATCCCCACCGCACAATTCATCAACGGCTGCAGTCACTGCAGTATAATGACCTGTATATCGAGCTTGACGAAGAGGCAGTGCGTCCTGCGATTAAATTGTCACTGTGTATGCCCTAGGGAGCGAAAGCTAAAAGTGCCACGGCATCAGCAAGAATGAGATCTCTTCTAGCGCATCCTTTCAGTGTGGAATTGTGTCTCTGCACTGCATTGGTCGAACGCACACACGCGGGCTGTATCACGTGTACACACTGTGCACGCCTACAGGCTGCGCCGTCTGTGGCCTCCAGATTTCTTGCTCGCGATCGTACCTTCGTACTGCCGCGAACAAATGCAGCGACGACAGGTGAGCTGCCACACCTGGGCGCACGTATTAAACATCAACGCGGTCAACGGGACAACATACGCACGCGTGTGCCCAAAATACGCTTCGCGCGCTGTGTACCGGCTGGTATCGTGTAGCCAGTGCGGCGGCGCTGTAAGCGAGTGGTTAATTACAGCCTTTGTCAATTGGGGATGTGCAGGAAGTCATTAAGCCCGAGCCGCTAAAGAGGCACCCTTTGTTCTCGGGCGAACGGGCTTCTTTTCTCTTCATGCCTTCGCACCGCGCCCGTAGGTCTGGTCCGCGCGGCTCTTCTTCTTTCTTTTCTTTTTTTTTTTCAATTGTCTAACGGGGTGTGTGTGTGTGGGCGGGGGGGGGGGGGGGTGCGATAGCCGTGACCTGCGTGGGAGGCTTTTTTTCCCGATATATCTGCATAATGCTCGGCAGCGCAGAAAGGTGGCGCCACCGCCGCCAAGCGGGGTGATACTGACCGGCGGCGCGATGCCCCCCCCCCCACCAACCCGCAGCAGCGGTTCTGTGCTGTGTATCTCGGGGGGTCATCGAGGTGCGCTCGTGCGTGTTTTGTCAGAGGCCACAGCGCGTGTGTGTACCGTTTCTTTTCCTAGCGGAGATGTGGGACTCGCAGCCGACTTAGCGTTTTCTAGGCGTTTGTGATTTATTGTTCCATGTTTGAAGAGACCGAACGAGCCTTTATACATTTGCTCGTATCGACTCGCCGATGTGGGAGGTCGTGCGGAAAACCTATACAGCCATGGATCCAGAGCGTCCCTCGCACCTCCGTTAAAAGCGGGGTGTACCTTGTTCGGTTTGCAACAGTGATGAGTGGCGCAGCGTAGGCAGGGCTGAGAAATGCGCCTTATCGTCTTTCTTGGACTGAGCATCAGCTATGACAAACCGGCTAACCTGACAATACGTTTTTGTCCAGAATACGCTTTGTCCGGCGGTAGTACGTGTTGTCTATATACTGCACGAGTTGTTTTGCAGGCACAGCTGTTGGGAGTATTCATTTTGCTTTCTGTAGTCTTACTGCTTATACGCGTCAAACGCAGTCCACTACAAGAGAACCATTATATAGTACAAGCTTAAGGCTTGTGTGCTACACGTTTCCTTCATGGCTAGCGTCGCCCAGCCTGCGTAGTCACCTTACAGCGGTACGATTTGAGATTGCGGGCTATACAACATTGTATTTATGAGCCCGCTGCTTTAAACACTGTCGAAGCACGTCAGGAAGTCAAAGTGTACAGAAGAAAGCTCGCGCTACAGAGAAAATCGACTAGTGCACTAGTGAAGCAAAAGTTGCCACAAAACGTCAAGGGCGCGTTTAAGAAGAAAAAAAAAGAAAGAAAGGCAAAGCTGCGTTTGACCTATTACTTCACTACCTATTGCTTTCTTCTGCTGACTTCATTATGCGGTCACAAAATCGTGGAGTTTCTCCAAGCAATTATGTTTCAAGAATTGCCTTTAAGCTTACGGAAACATGCCTCCGGAAACACGCAGAGGTATCCGCCGATTCAATGTATACATACTCGCGTGTTATGAAAGAGAAAGGTGTGATGGGCGGAGGCCGTGTGCGTTCCAACTCCACGGCACGACTGTACCGCGCGTTTTTTTCTTTCCGTGTCGCGCGTCGTGCCGGCGAAGGCCTCGGTTCCTCCTCGACGTCGTTGTCGCAAATGCGACCTTCACGTATGACTCGCGCGAAGCGTCGCGCTTCTTCCGTGCCTCGCGAACAAAAGGACACACAGCTCCTTTGGAGCCAGCGTGTGTTTTTCTCGCTATGTTGTACAAGACATCCCCCCCCCCCCCCTGCTTTTACGAAGCTCATTCTTTTGGGATTCTTTAATTCTTGCGTAAATTACCGTTTTCGCTCGAGAGAGAGGCGCGCGACGGAACTTCCTTTCACGAAGTCTGAAGCGCGAGGGAAAGTGCGTCCGAGGAGCCGGCGCCGCAGAGGGGCTGTAACGAAAGCCGTGAGCTCTCGCGTGGCATCACTGCACGCGGACACGCGGCGGTGACAACTGAGAAAGACACGTTTCGTCGCAGTGAATCTGGCACGCCGCCGCATTCCTGCGAAGGCGGGATCCGTTGACAAAGTTGCGAAAAGTAACGGAGCCATGGATGAAGGCGCTGTCCGCTCCCCTCATTTCTTTTTAATGTCACGGTGCTGTATTTTTGTTGCGTAACTGCGTGGTTTAATGAAATTATCACGCAACGCGTGCTCTCATGCTGAAGGTAACGTGACATACATGGACAGAAGAAACCGAACCACAGGCGGACAACGGAAACACTGCATGCTCTCGTGCAGTCGACTTGTTTTTTACTCCCGTCCTTGTCTGTCCTGTTACTTAAAGTGACTTTACGCCGGCATTGCTCGCTCTGCCCGTGCGCCCCACAATGAGTATGAGGCAGACTACGTGTAAGAAAGCAAGTCCGCGTCGTCCACGAATTCCATCCACGGCCGTGATACCTGTCTGTTTCCTCAGAGCGTTCGTGTGCTCTCCACAGAATCGCAGAGGGGTATACACTCGCCTCCACTTGCCGCACTGCAGAGGCGTCCCACTTTTGGAAAGGTGCATAGAAGTTACCACACTTCCCTGCGTTAAGCGGTGGCTTCATTAGGCGGCACGGTTGCCGTTGTGAATTTTGCGATTTCCGTGCAATCTTCAGTGAACGTTGCCACCGCGGCGAATTGGTGCGGCGATGCTCGTGGCCGCGCCTGGCAGCGAAATGTGTGCGAGCGCGTGATTTGACTCGCAAGGCAACCGGCACCGCGATTGTTTCGCGTGCGCATACAAACGACTCGCGCTCTTTTTTTTTTTTTTTCTGTTCCTTTCGCGGCGACCGTTCCCCTAATGATTTTCTTTCTTTGTGTGCAGAGTACGCCGTGCCTCGTTTAGCGCCGACTTTCATTATGCTCACGCTGAGACTGAGCTGGCGAGTCACACGAACCCGTCGCAAGACCTACGCGGTTTAGAGCGCGCGGGGGGGGGGGGGGGGGGGAGGGGTCGCTCGCGCCGTATGCCCACGTCCATTCGTTATCCGCGCTTTCATATTCGTCTTCGAAGCCATTTTTCAGGCAGGTCTTCTCGGGAGAGGCTCAAAGAAACGAAGCATACAGGTATCTCGTAGCGAGCACCTTTTCAGCCACTCCTTCCCCCTTCACTCCGGCGTCTCGCTGATGGCCTCGCAAGAGCCGCCCTCACCGCCGTTGGTCTCGCCTGAGTTGTCGCGATCATCAACAACGCCGGCAACAGCAGCGCCACGCGGCGTTCGTCGTCGACTGTGCTAGCGGGACAGTTCGTTGTTTACGCGTATAGTGTGAGAGGGACGGCTTCGACATGTGGGGGAGAGGACACCACGGCAGCGTGTGCGTGTGCGTGTGTGTGTGCTGTCATACACACCGGATGCGCTTTGTTCCTGCGGCGTGAAGAAGAGCAGCCGGCTTTTATTCTTGCCTCCCTTCTTCCTCGCGCGCCGGCCGAGCTCGTTTCTAATCTGTCCCGCGCAGGGGGCTGCGTCGAACGTGACTAGTCTGACCGACATGGAGGCGACACGCCTACGCATGCACTCTTACGTCGCGGCAGGCCTGCTTAAGACAGCAGCGTTGCCACTGCGCGAGTTCCTTCTTTGTTCTGTCTTGACACCACCGTTCGCGGCCCGACTCTTTTATGTTGCTGCAGCAGTGTTGCGAGCAGTCCGGCCAGCTTCTCTCCTCGGCGTTGTCGATCGCGTGCTAGCGCTAAGCGGGGAGCACCTCCCCGCGGAGCATCCTCGCTTGATTATGAATTCGTCGTTCTGACCGACGCCAGTCCGGCGAGCCGTTGCGAAACTGTGCCGCTATAGTTATGCCGCGTGCGTTGTCCGCCCGGCTCGGCTGCTTGGCTGCTCGACTCGCATTGCTCGCGCCATTCCTTTTGTTTCGCCCGTACGCCGACTCGCCCCTGTCTCTCGGTGTCGTCGCATTGTAGGGCTGGCCGGCTCTTACGCCGTCTTAAGGGGCGATACAAGCAGGTAACTGGTGTGAACAGCGTTGTCGCTGGCTTAGTTCGCTCGCACGCAGCGGTGCGTGACAGTGTTGCTCAAGGGACCCGTGCAGCGCATAGGTGTTGCGTGCTGCGACCCATTGAAGCCCGAGAAGCTAGCGGATGACACTAATAAGGGGGAGACTCCGCTCGCCTCAGAAAGCAGAGCAGCTGTAGATCCGCGCGCCGATTCCCGATCCGCTCTTGTCATATGTATACACGTACAGTTCGCGTTACAGAGTGTGTGAATGCAAATATTCCGTTGGCTTCGTCGCCATTCGCAACACCGAGTGCACGCAAACCGCGGACTTTTCGTCGCGTTAAGAAGAAGAAAAAAAAAAAAACATCGTAAAGAAAGGCTAAACGGACTGCTTGGCACTGTTTCCGTGCGCAGTTGTAACAAGCTGTAATTACTACCGTGCGAATGCGACGCCGGTGAGGTTATAGATCGCTACAGAATTCGCCGTTGCGTGTTAGTTTGTCGGCAGTCGCACGGCCCCTTGCGGGCGAGCGTGCAAAGAGCCCCTCCGTCGCTTGCGTTTCGCCTCACCCCGCTACCATGCGCTCGTTAATTCCTGCACGAGGCACGTACAGCGCGTATGTAGAGACGTCGTTACTTTGCCGCTATTGCCCGTGCGACGTTATATAACATGTCGACTCTGAACGCGCCGTTGTCTCTCGCATCCGGTGCGGATCGCCGCCGCATCAAGGAGCGATTGAGAGAGAGAGAGAGAGAGAGAGAGAGAGAGAGAGAGAGAGAGAGAGCAGTATGTGTTGTATCCTCATGGAGGGCGGCAGCCACTTTCATTGCGGCACTTCCGCGTGTCGTACGGAGTCCTCTCTTCCCGCTGCTCTGGGTCGCCGTCGGAGAGTGTGTGCTGCAATCTGTCGCACGCGGTGCCAGCGCTGGCGTGTGATGGTGGGAGAGTTCGGCGGCGTTGATGAGCTGCAGGGGAACTCCGATTGTCTCCGAATCAGTGGCGCGCTGCTCCCCGCGCGGTCGTCACAATAGCGACTGGAGAGGAGGATTCCCGATTGAACCCGTCTCATCCTTCTCCTCAGCGTCCAATGATGCGACGAACGAGCGCCGCATACTGCGCCCCCTCTCTCCCCGTCAATCTTGCCTTTCTTTCGTTGTGCTGTCGGTAGCTGCGGTCAACGTCCCCAGGGTCTATAGTGATGCCATTCAAGCTAACCAAATTCACCAGCTCTTCGTTCCTTAGGGGTATCGGGATAGCGGTGTCTAAAGCGAAGTTCGAGTGCGAGAAGAACCGTACACTTCTACTGCAAACTCCTCACCTAGTAGCGCTATAGTATATATAGCACCGAACTTTATTGTGAAGAAAGTAGGACATTGAGATGTCAACTTGTCAGCGGTATAATTCCGTGACATTGCCGCGAGTGGGAGGAGGGGGTACATACACATGCAGAACGAAGTATAAATTCAAGCAAGACATGCAGAACGAGGTGCAGACTGCAAGCGGTTCGCCGTTTGTTGCAATTATTTATTCGTCCTTTAGAAAACTTCACGAGACACAAGAACCTTTTCCATCGTCGTCTCTCACACAGACCGGGAAAGCTCTATGCTGCGCAGGGAGACATATCGCAAAGCTCGTATACACGCGGTATGCATACTCGTTGTGGCCCTGGACGTGCAGTGTATACGTGCGATTCCTTGAGCCTTTGAGTCGCACCTTGATGGAGTGCAGTGTGGTTTAGTTGGATGGAGACCACCCGCCGTTTCGCAACTTAACCAGCAGCAGCAGCTGCAGCTCTTAGAAAATACACACACACACACACACGCAGACAACGAGTGTTGCCTGTGCCGACGTGGTCCGTGAGCGGCCATAAATCCGGGACGCGAGGAAGGACCTGCTTCGAACAGGAAAGAGCGGGGAAGAAAAGTTAAACATCGAAAACATCATTGAGCGGCAGAGAGCGTTTGATTGATGGCACTGCGCCGCCGCCACCTCGCGTGTATGTATAATAACGGACGCGCTCATCTTCAGTTCCGGAGAAGATTGACGGTACCGACCGATGTGTCGAGGGCGAGTGAATGCTGGGGGCGAGAGGTAGAGGAGTTCTTTTGTTGTTGTTGTTGTTGATACCTACGCTGTCGGTTGTGAACCAGCGGTGGCGGTCATTGGAGGAAGCGGGAAGAAGAAAAGGAGAAGGTTGGTGCGCTCGACGACATCTTTGGAATTAATTAGGAGGCCCATTAGCGAGGAGGTCGCGGGATTCGGAGGGAGGGGGGGGTGGCAGTGGAGGTTGGAGGGGTCGGAGGCGTCGTCCCTTGTCGGTCCGGTGGTGCCATTGTGCCCGCGGCGCCGCGACCGACACGCCTCGGGGCCGATCGGGAGCGCCGTCCGGAAGAAGACAGGACCGCGTGTGTCTGGTCTGTGGACTACAGGCGGGACCCCATGCGACCGCCACACCGTGCGCGGCGACGCTACCGCACGCCGTGACGCAAACGCTTTCGCATGCTGTCCGCTCGGGCAACGGACTACAGTCCGCGAAGTTCCGAAGCATCGCGGGTCACGGGCGGCCTCCTTCGAGGGCGACTGCGCGAAGCGGGGTGTCGGTGCGCCGAGCTGTTTTCGGCGCTCCACGCCAGCTGCGGCTCAGTAGCGAAATCAAGGACATGCCGGTTGATCGGTCGCGAAGGGAACTTCTATTCGTTTTTGCTTTCCTTCGACAAATCGCG